>NC_074687.1:32696117-32996117 GCF_029448725.1 Salvelinus fontinalis | reverse complement strand
GATCTCTGTCCGCTGCCCTGTAGGTTATTATCTTACAGGCTTTACGTACGTGGGGTATGAGTTCCAAATGGAGCCCAATTCCCTAGTGCACTACTTTTTTAATTTTATATATATATATATATTTTTAAAATACATTTTATCCCCTTTTCTCCCCAATTTTCGTGGTATCCAATCGCTAGTAATTACTATCTTGTCTCATCGCTACAACTCCCGTACGGGCTCGGTAGAGACGAAGGTCGAAAGCCATGCGTCCTCCGAAGCACAACTCAACCAAGCCGCACTGCTTCTTTAACACAGCGCGCCTCCAACCCGGAAGCCAGCTGCACCAATGTGTCGGAGGAAACACCGTGCACCTGGCCCCCTTGGTTAGCGCGCACTGCGCCCGGCCCGCCACAGGAGTCGCTGGAGCGCGATGAGACAAGGATATCCCTAACGGCCAAACCCTCCATAACCCGGACGACGCTAGGCCAACTGTGCGTCGCCCCACGGACCTCCCGGTCGCGGCCGGCTGCGACAGAGCCTGGGCGCGAACCCAGAGACTCTGGTGGCGCAGCTAGCACTGCGATGCAGTGCCCTAGACCACTGCGCCACCCGGGGGGCCTTAGTGCACTACTTTTGAGGCCTTATGGAAATAGGGTGCCATTTGGGATGTATCCAGGGTTTCTCCATGGTTCCTCAGACTTATTGTCTCTGACCATGCATACATTACAGCAGGGGTGTCAAACTAATTTCCCCCGGCAGGCTGTATTCAGTCTTCACTGAGGTTCGGATGGCCCAACTCAAATTTTGCAAAGAATAACTCCAGGTGACAACCTCATTAAGCTGGTTGAGCAAATGCCAAAAGTGTGCAAAGGTTAAGATCTTTTAGTGTTTAATTCGGGAGATGATAACTCTAAAGAAACGGTCTCATGGTGCGCCAGATCCTAATGAGTTAATTGTTACATGATTCATTTAAATCGGGTAACAATTAAACATAGTTTGTTGATTAGACAAATAACAGTCTTCAGATTAATGTTAAAGTCAAGTCACAAAATACTGGATCCCTGTGTGAGGAATCTAATACACAATTAGGCCTTACTGTTGAATTCAGTCTACGGGATTTACGTAGCAAATTACGTTATGCACCAAAAGAGCAGTAGGCAGGATTGTAATTGTGTGAGAGAGTTCCCTTTCGACCCAGATAGCAGGGAGAGATTGACTCCGGTGTTGTATACCTGACAAAGGGTCAGAGTGTGTTGGGTAATTATTAATTTCCAGAGTTAGGACATAATGGCCAGCCTATTAAGAAAATATATTTGTTTGTCCGAAGCAAAGTATTATCTGTCTCTCTCGCACTTCATGAGTGTGAGTAGATACGGCGAGTATTTCTTTATGTTCCGGTAGCATTGCTAGCAAGAAACGAAGATTGGGTTGAACGTGAGACGTCATTAGGAAACCCCCATTCCCGAATTGAAGGGGACCCTTTTGTTCTTGAATTAAAAAGTATTGTACAAGAACGGCTAGCTTTGCATTAGAATATTAGCTAACGAACAGAGAGAAGCCATTCGCCTTTGTTTACAGCGGAAATGCCGCGCTTTGGGCAACGGAAGTCCCGACTTTGCTGGAATCCCATGTGATTTCAGCTTTCAGGGGTAAGTGACCCCTTGTGGGGGAAAAAGTTCACACATATGTAACAACTGGTTACACTTTATAATATCGTACCAATCTCAACTGATTGGATATCGTTGTCTCATTCGATTTAACAAGGAAGTTTAATTGACAAACAAACCTTTTTACCAGGTTGATCATTCAGCTAAGGGTCCAATTAATTTGTTCCAACTAATGAAACATTTTAAACTTGTCAATCTTAACCTAGATACAGCAACGCTTTCAGGTTAATTCAAGTTCAATTCCCAGATACCTGTATAGGCTATGATTAATCATTAACATTGCTAAATCAATTCAATTTGCTTTTGCAAGTTCATTGAAGTCCAACTATTACTTTACTGATCCACTATTGATGAGTCATTAACGTCTATACATTTATTTAAATAGTTTTGCAGGTTCCAACGAGTCAAAACCCAAACTTACATTATTATTATTTTTTTAATAATCAAGCTATCAAAGGTGCTGTCCCCGATTCCCCTGCTAATAAGTGAACCCTCTCCCATGGACAGATTGATCACTGAACTCAGCAGCGATATAAACCCAAGCTATGCCAAAGGGCTGAGAATGTTAGATCACAATGCCATAAGCGGGAAAAAAAGAAATATGCGAATAACGCCAAGCAAAATAAACCATCAGGCTCAGGCGTTGTAAAGGTTCTCTCCAGTTTAGCCCTGAAGTATGGTCATCAGCAGAGATTGACATCGATCCAGTACCGCGGTGCACAGCAGAAGCACGAGCTAGAAATGGTTGAGATGAAGGGACAGGTGGAGAGAACCAGGAAACGAATGCCAAAAGCCGAAAAAGAAAAGATACTGCTAGCCGAAGAACTGCGTTAGAGAACGGAACAACTAAAATAAAAAATAAAAAACTTGACGACAAACAAGCACAAACTCTTGAACAAAATCATCTTCTACAGGAAGAAAATTGTCTTCTACAGGAACTCGATTTAGACAAAAATAAATACGACGAAGTACACACCAAACTAGGTAAATTGGATGACATAACAGCGGAACTCCTTGAAGTAGCTGACCAAATTAATGATGGGAGAACCCAGGTGAGGAATACGGAAAAAAATCTCTAAGCAAGCAGAGGAAATCTCATTACTGAATCTCTCCCTCCGCACTCAAGACTTCTACCTGCAAACCATGACAGTTAAGTATGTGGCCGAACGGAGCAAGTGCGACACTCACGTGTCTAAAATAAGCTCCAAACTGGACTCTGCTATGCAGCAGAAAACCACCCTTAGGTACCACCTGGAGGAACTCCAGAATAGTCACACGCTACAACGTGACTACCCAACAAAGCAACCAAGTTTGCAAACTGAGCTCGGTACACAAAGGAGTGAAGAAGGTTTCAGACTTTACCTCTCTCAGGTGTCCCTTAGTCTTTTCCTCTTGGCCATTCAGCACAGAGTAATATGGCGCCTCCTCACCAACAAAGCCAAAACGCTCTTAGCGTGGAACGCCTTGACAAAAAAAATACAAACATTGCACCTTTGATTCCGTTCTAGGGAAGCCAAACGACACAGGCGTTCTTAGCAGACATGGAGGGAGGACGCCTTTGACGGCTACCCGAACGCAACGGGTACTGACAGGCTTTATCTGTTGAAACAAGTGTCGAATGGACACGACAAGTTTAGTCCGTCTACAACAGCAACATGTGCAAAACACCTACGCAAAACTTGCCACGGCATTGAAAACTTTGGCCTACTCACTGAAACAGGAATGGAAGAGATATTACCATTCAAACAAATGTTTTTTCGGTAGAAAATGTATCCCAACTTCATTAACTACTTGGGCCCTACAGCCCACGTTGGTTTGCCAATCTCAGAACTCAGAGAGCTTACGAGAACAGCTTTTGAGGCATCAAAAGTGAGCCGCTCTAAGAGTCCTGACATCTTGGTTTTCAATATTGAACAGGAGCACTCACTCCAGTTGGAGGGGATAGGAGGGGATAGGAGCGTGGAGTGATGACGCACAACAATGGTATCTACCACAAAACCACGATACCAATAACCACCGAGGTCAAAATAACTATAAAGAACGTTGCCAGTGAAAAGACTACCACTACAATCAACCTGGTCGCTATGTTCCTGCACCCAACCCACATGGGTAGCAAAGAGTTCAATGACGATCAAAACGTAAACCGATGCACTCTAGAAGTTCTAAGAGAAGTACAGAAGGGAATTTATTTTGTTGAGAAAGATCAAAAAGATAAATCACCATGACTAAGTGTGGTATTGGCAGAGAACAGGTCTGCCGAAATTAACACCATTAGCAAGGAAGTAAACGATCAAATTACCCCCGCTCTCACTCGTAACCCTATCCAGGGCCCGCTCGATCAAGAAACAAGCCCACAAGCTTTGACTATGGACTCTATAGACACAAACGTTGTGACACACAAGGTAAACCACATCACTATATCGAAGTTTGTGTGGAATTGGCTAAGTCGATCTGTTTTCACCATGAACACAAATGGCACATCACATTGTTGCGAATAACCACTCCACTTTGTGGGGAATGACCACAAAACACAACTCTGTAAGTCGCTACCTGGAAACAGTCCTGGAGGACTGCTTAACCCATGATGAAGGGCTCTACAGTGCAAGTATTTCACTCGCATTTGCCATTAAAAATAGATAAGTGCGAACCGGGAAAATTATTTACGAGCAGTGATCCCGTAAAGATTACAACCAACCGTAATCGATTTCCCCCCCGCTGCTAATTGTTTAAAAACTACAAGTCCCACATTTTACAAGCGGTATGCGCCAACCACAGTAGAGTTTTCTGTGATGACTCAGTCCAGTCAGAGTGAGAGAAAGGTGAACACTGGAAAAAAGTATCGGTATAGGCTATAAGTTAACGTGCAGTCATCGATAAAAATTAAGCCATTCAATTTTATTTTAAGCGAAAAAGCGACTAGGAGAAAGAGGAATTGGTCCGTTGTTTCTCTTTACAGGCTTTATTTTTGTGTAAAGTAACCATTATTCGTAATGGAGATAGAATTTAGTTTGTCAGAATCAACTTTTGTATAATAGTTTTTATGTGTTGTCATTCGAGGTGTTTTGGATGCCACCAAGGCAGCATTTTGTGCTGTTTGCTCAGAGGAGGGTCATGGATGAAGAAGTGTATCTCCTTCGGGCCAGGTGGTGCCTCCGTGAACATGGGCCACCGTGGGGGAGTGATTGCCCATCTGCAGAGAGAGGCAGGGGGGCATATAATCTCAATGCACTGTATGCCACATAGGTTTTTAACTAATAAATTCTCTATGATTTAGTTTTACTTGCAAGCAGAGATTGTTAAACAATACTGTGTGTGTGTGCACGCTTTAAGTGCTGGAATGGTAAATACCACAGAATGATTGTTTTCTGTTGGCACAAGAGATGGGGGGGGGGGGGGGGGGGGGGGGGGTGAATTGTTTGGAAGATTCTGTTCTCACTTTCACAGGCTAGAGCTGAATGTATTGCCAGGCTAGAGCTGGCAATACTTTCAGAAGAGAGAGCCAAAAGGTGTCTGCCGTGTACGATCTTCTGAATCTGATATGGAAGATGTATCACTTCAGCGGAAAATCCAAACAAGAGCTCTATGTTTCCGGGCAAGAGCTCTGTGTGGATATTTGCACACCGTCTAGCGTCAAGGGCACTCGCTGGATCCCCCATGTCTACAGAGCCCTCAAAATGTGTTCCTGCGGAATGGAAAAGACAAGGACCTTGCCACTGACGAAGGCCAGTACTCCGTTGTTCTGCAGCACATGGAGCACCTGGCCGTAGCATCAACGCGAATGATCTCAAAGCCAGGTTTGGTGGTTTGCTGAAGGAGGAGGGTGTCCAGACCCCAGTAGAGTCTTTCAGAGTGCTAAACCCTGACACATGGCCAGAAGACCAGGCCAGCCTTCTCACCTTTGAGTGTCAGGGGCTGTAGGACAAGCCTTACAGTGGCCTGTGGGAGACCATGTTGACAAAGGACCCCTACAGGCACATTTACAAGGTAGGCTAACAGTCCTGAGTGGTTATGTATGGTATCCTTCTATGGTTGGTTTTGATAAGTTAATGGTAAGAGTTTAAATGAAATTGAAAGATATCATATTTTCCCTAGAACATACTGGAGTTGGTACAGCATATGCTGGTGCTTCCCATTTCAGCCACCCAGTGTGAGCGAGGCTTTTCTGCGCAGAACCGGATTAAGAATTTGACAAGAAGCTGCCTTGGGCTCTCCACCAGGGAAGACCTGATGAGGATCAGCCTGGAGGGGCCTTCAGTCGAGGAGTTTGATCCCACTCCTGCCGTGGACCGCTGACTGACCTCTAAGCGTGCCAGACGGCCAACATACAAAAACTGATATCCTTTGCGTCTAGTAGGCATGGGTCAATGTGTGATTTTGGTGGTATGTGCTGTTGCATAGATGTGTGCCCCTTGGTACATGCACACGCACTATAAATATGTATGTAATAAATTCTTTGTTACTTTAACATTTTACACTGTGCGCCTCAATTTCTGTGTGCTCCTACATTTTTTCTTCATTTAGGAGCACATGTACTCCTTGGGGGAAAGAAAATTGTGTAGAGCCCTGTGATGCCCTAATTAATTCGGGCTCAGCAATAACACTCATCTCTCAAACATTGTTCAATCATCTCAAAAGGGCAGTGAACCTAGCTAAACTTTGGTTAACAACAGAACGATGCGACACTAAACTTCGAGGTTTCACTCCGACTAATTCGCCTCTCACAAAGCGACTCATGCTGAAACTACACTTCCAAAAAGTATCGCTTGTTCACCCTGTGTATGTTACCAGCCACAAAACTGAACACCTGCTACTCTGAGCAGACTTGATGGATAGTTTGGTCCCACTGATGGATTGGAAAAACAACCAATTGTGGTCACAAGTATCCGTGCCGTCTCCACTGACCACACAGTCTTCTCCTAACATCTGCTGCAACAGTCATCCACAAGGAGTATCTGTCGACAGGACCCCTTGGGAAAAAGACGTTTCGATACCTCTTGGTACAGAATCTGACTCAAGCGGATATTACAATATATCAGCACATACAATCAGCAAACCTCAGACTATTATTTTCATGATTTCGAGGAAGCAGTCTGAGTGAGCAACTTCCCTCATTGGAATCATGCAATACTGTAGCTAAGATGAACTTCTCTTGACCTTCTGACACTTCTGCAAACAGCGCAGCAGTCTCAGGAAACTAAGTATCAATGTTCAGAGTGGACTCTGCTTCCGATGTTACATTTTCCGCTTTGAGCGGGACAAACCCCTTACAATGAAACTAACTGCTTCAGTCCTGCCCCTGACCCGGTAACTCCAACTGGTATAACACTGTGCGATATCGCCGAAAGATATCCTCGTCTCAGTTCGCAGTTACTGAAACGGTTCCCACACGTGGACGCTGTGGAAAATGCGGGCCATGACAGTCACTGAGCATTTTGAAGCACAAACACCAGGAGATTTGGTTGAAAGGTTATGGCCAATCTACGAACAACGCAGCTGCTGACAACTCGTACAAAGTGCACAATATTTTTGTTTGTGCCTCGGATACCAACACCAATCGCTGGTGGGGGTCTCCCGAGGCAAAAGGGGGGAGAATACTAGCCCAGCTCCATGATGAGCCTCGTCGAGGCCAGTGGGTGGGTCGAGGCTACGTGCAACACTGTACGAGGCCGCCCGATCAGAAAACATATCAAGTTGTAAACTTCACCACGAGAACAGAAAGGGGCGGACAAGCCCCTCGACGGGGATAACCTTGAAATACATATTGAGATATCACAGAGGTGTCCCACACTGGTCGTAAAAGATATCCCTGAGGTGTCCCACACTTTCCACCTCCCCCAAAAATGGTAACAATATTCATTCGTAGCCATGCGTAGTCTCAACTACAATGCAAATAGTAAAATGCTTTAAACATGTAGGATAACAATACGGAATAAAATCGGTAGGATAGTTGGTCCCCTTTGGTACCAATACCAACAACATTCAGAAAGTTAGAAATCTAACAAATTGCCCTTGATAACAGCGACAGATGAGGCAATAGTCACTCAGATTGCACCACGTGGAAGGGAATCTCCAAAACACTCTTCTGATGTTAACACACATGCCGTTAACAAATAGAACTGTAAAAATATCTGAACACTATGAAGTGGATATCAACACACAATTACATGCTCGCTTACACATACGGACTTACACACACACACTCCTGATCTCACTCTTCTCTCACTCTCCTCTTCTCGCCATCTCTATTGTCGAGAACTGTTCTATAATTAATATGTTTGTCTCTTATATATTTGCCTACGAGTTCATATATGTTTACAACAAGCAAAGGGAAGATTTTAGAATAGGGGCATAATAACATATTGTACGGAATACATTTGTACTGTAGTGAAGCCGTCTCTAGAGTAACGCAAGGTCTCTTTCATGATCATGTGAAACATGAATTGCTATGGAAATGCTGGGATGTGTTTTTCAATTATGTTAAAGGTAATTATGACGCAACTATGACAGTGATACGATATGAATTACAATTATCCTCATGAATATTAAGGCTATACGCACTACATGTTACACACAGACACTCAACCATGCAAATTGGCGGAGTTATTATTTATTTGGACAGCACGCATTATAGTCGTACTCTTATACAGACATTGTACACATTCTCACTAAATATCATACACATCAACCTACTCACATTTACTACACATAACATCCTGTCTTCATTTTCTAATATCTGTGGCATTGGCTCACAGGCAAACAGGCAGGGGATTAAAACAAATATTGCTGGAACCTATTTCTTGAATTCTAAATATCAGACATTTGAAAGCTCTAATTTTGACCGTCATAATACCTCTAATGGCAGTAACTTTACAAGCACTAATTATGGTCAATTTAGACTGAGAACAGTATCTAGTTATGGTAAGGGGTGAAATAAGTATAGCCAGTTATAATTATAACGGTTTAGCAGATTACAAAAAAAGATCAGTCTTTATGTGGCTAAAAGAAAAGGAATATACTGTTTACAGGAAACTCACTCTACATCCTTAGATGAAATTGTGTGGAAAAAGGAATGGGGTGGTGAAATAATTCTGTCATGGACAAAGGAACTCAAAAGGTGTGATGATATGAATTAACAAAAATTTCAATCTGAATGTGCAAATAATCAGGAATGATGATTCGCAAAAAAGGTGGATCTTTTTGAAAGTGGACGAAAAAGAGATTTGGCTCATTAATCTATAATGTCTAAATCAGGATGATCCATACTTCAGGCAACAAATGATCAAATCATTATGGTAGGAGACTATAACACAGGTGTTAAGTGGGCCGTAAAGGTAATCACTCTACAAACTATTATCACCGTTCCCTTTAGCAAATCACAAATATTATGGACACATTATAAATAGTGGATATTTGGACACTAAGAAACCCGACCTAGTGAGATATACATGAAGACTTAAAACTTCTCTAGGATAGGGGGCAGCATTTCCACTTTTGGATAAATAGCATGCCCAATTTCAACTTCCTTCTACTCATCCCCAGAATATAAGATATGCATATTATTAGTAGATTTGGATAGAAAACACTGAAGTTTCTAAAACTGTTTGAATCATGTATGTGAGTATAACAGAACTTATGTAGCAGGCAAAACCCCGAGGACTAACCATTCAGATTCAGATTTTTTTTAAGTCACTGTCTGTTCAATTAGTTTTCTTCATTGGGATACTAGATTTCTAATCAACCCGTTTGCAGTTCCTACCGCTTCCACTGGATGTCACCAGTCGTTGGAAATTGGTTGAGGTTATTCCTTTGTGGAATGAAGAGGTACGGCCATCTGGAATCAGTGTAACGTTGTGTGTACTGTTTGAGAGCTGCACAAGACTAGAAAAGTAGCGTTAGTTTGTTGTCCTCCTGTATTGAAAAAAGATAGATCCGTCTTCAATTTGATCGATTATTAACGTTTCAAAATACCTAAAGTTGTATTACAAAAGTAGTTTGAAATGTTTTGGCAAAGTTTAGGTAATTTTTTAGATATTTTGTAGTGACTATTTTGTAGCAAATTGGAAGCTGTTTTTTTCTGGATCAAACGTGCCAAATAAATGGACAATTTGGATATATATGGACGGAATTAGTTGAACAAAAGGACCATTTGTGATGTTTATGGGACATATTGGAGTGCCAACAAAATAAGCTCGTCAAAGGTAAGGCATGATTTATATTTTATTTCTGCATTTTGTGTTGCGCCTGCAGGGTTGAAATATGCTACACTCTTTGTTTACTGTTGTGCTATCATCAGATAATAGCATCTTATGCTTTTGCCCGAAAAGCCTTTTAGAAATCTGACATGTTGGCTGGATTCACAACGAGTGTAGCTTTAATTTGCTATCTTACATGTGTGATTTAATGAAAGTTTGATTTTATATCCCACATATCCCAGAGAGGTTAAGCTAGTCGTCTTGCCTACTTTGTCTCTTGCATAAAGGTTAAAAAAAAGTTACTAGGAGACAGAATGTGATCGTATCGTCATCTAATTGGCATTCACATAACTCAGATTGTCCACGTGGATGGGGATATTGGAGAATTTAAATTTAAGTTTACTGGAGGACCACATATTTTTAACTAAGACAAAATAATTTAGAACTGACTTTTTCCAGTATAATATAGGTTTAGCAAATCCCGTTATTATTTGGGATACCTTTCAAATGTACCTTCAGACGCCATTCAATTCAATATTCATCAATAATAAAAAAGCAGTTTCTGGCTAAAAAGAGACTAGACTAACAAGGGAAATCCATGAACTAATAGTACATGTAGATAGCAATAAAAACGATACTACATAGATGCAAAATAAGTTAGAGGAAAAACAAAAAGAACATGAGGAATTTATTCAAGAACAATCTAATGTAATCTATTAGAAAAATGAACAAAATTCTTCCTGAATCTCCAATACAGGAATGCTAACAAAAATAATTTGCAGAAACTCATTGCTAAAGACAGAGTCATCTATGACTCTCCAAATGATATTTAAACTTCACTAGGATAGGGGGGCAGCATTGGGAAGTTTGGATGAAAAGCGTGCCCAGAGTAAACTGCCTGCGACTCAGGCCCAGAAGCTAAGATATGCATATTATTAGTAGATTTGTATAAAAAAACAGCCTGAAGTTTCTAAAACTGTTTGAATGATGTCTGAGTATAACAGAACTCATATGGCAGGCGAAAACCTGAGACAAATCACACCAGGAAGTGGGAAATCTGAGGTTTGTAGTTTTTCTCTAGTTATTGCCTATCCAATATACTGTGTCTATGGGGTCGGATTGCACTTCCTAGGGCTTCCACTAGATGTCAACAGTCTTTACAACGTTGTTTCAGGCTTCTACTATGAAAGGGGAGCGAATATGAGCTGTTTGAACCAGGGATCTGGCTGAAAGCGGAATCGTCCGGTTGGAATATTATTGAAGATTTAAGATAAAAACATCCTAAAAGATTGATTATATCCATCGTTTGACATGTTTCTAATAACTTTAATGGATCTTTGACTTTGTCTGGACTTAGTACTCGCGCCTCGTGCATTTGGATTAGTGATCTAAACGCGCTAACAAAAAGGAGGTATTTGTACATAAATGGACTTTATCGAACAAAACAAACATTTATTGTGGAACTGGGATTCCTGGGAGTGCATTCCGATGAAAAACATCAAAGGTAAGTGAATATTTATAATGCTATTTCTGACTTTTGTTGACTCCACAACTTGGCGGGTATCTGTATGGCTTGTTTTGGTGGCTGAGCGCTGTACTCAGATTATCACATGGTGTACTTTTGACGTTAAGCTTTTTTGAAATCTGACAGCTGTTGCATTAACCTGTTGAGGCTGGGGGCGCTGTTGTCACTATTTATGCTAATCGTGTAATTTTTGAAACGGCTTCCCACAAAATTCTTGATCGTACAATATGCATATTATTATTATTATTGGATAGAAAACAGTCTATAGTTTCTATAGGAGTTGAAATTTTGTCTCTAAGTGGAACAGAACCCATTCTACAGCAATTTCCCTGACATGGAGTCAGATTTCAGAAATTTTGGCCCCTGATCTGGAGTCAGTTAAAAGGCCACAGTTATTGCTATGAGTATACGGACACTGCTTACGTCTTCCCCTGGATGCCTTTACGTGATGAAGATTTGAATGGGGTCGATTGCGCGTTCACAGGCACTATAAATTAAAAAACCCTGTAGCTAGGAACTCTTTTCTTGCTGCGTTATGCGCGTGGAGGACACCGACCCGCACCTGTTCCAAGCATTAGTGGAGGGAGTAATATTACTCTGGTCATGTTTCTACTCATTATAGGAGTTAAAAACATCATAAGGTAGTTAATTTAAAGCGTTTTATAGCAATTTATATCCGTTTAGTGCGATTTTGGGACATTTATTTCTAAAACGCTGTGAATTGCTGGGCACGCTTCCAGTTCATGCTGAACGCAGTTGGCATTTCCACATGGCAAGAGGACAGCTTTCCACCAAAAGACGATTAGACCCAAGAAAGGATCCTTTGCCCAAGATACTGATGGAAGAACAGCTCAAGGTAGGACATTTTTATTATGATAAATCGTGTTTCTGTCGAAAAATGTTAGTGGCTTAGGACGCCATGTTTTTTGACGTAGCTTCGCTTAGCGCAAACTGTATTGAAAAGTAAGGATAATTTAAAAAATGTAATTCCGCGATTGTATTAAGAATTAAATTGTCTATCAATCCCTGTCCACCCTATATTTTTTAGTCACGTTTATGAGTATTTATGTATAAGAGTAGATCACTGTCTAATATGGCGCACGGACATTTTCTCACCAGCTGGGCTACATTTCACATTGTCTAACCATGATTTTGGTGGCTAAATATGCACATTTTCGAACAAACTGTATATGCATGTTGTAATGTGATGTTACAGGGGTGTCATCTGAAGAATTCTGAGAAGGTTAGTGAAAAAAATAATATATTTTGGCGATGTTGACGTTATCGCTCTCTTTGGCTAGAATCAATGCTGGGCTGCTATGTGCTATGTGCTATGCTAATATAACGATTTATTGTGTTTCCGCTGTAAGACACTTAGAAAATCTGAAATATTGTCTGTATTCACAGGATCTGTGTCTTTCGATTAGTGTATGCTGTGTATTTTTACGAAATGTTTGATGATTAGTAAGTAGGTAAACACGTTGCTCTATGTAGTTATTCTAGTCCATTTGTGACGGTGGGTGCAATTGTAACCTATGCCATCTACCTGAAATATGCACATTTTTCTAACAAAACCTATCCCATACCATAAATATGTTATCAGACTGTCATCTGGTGAGTTTTTTTCTTGGTTAGGGGCTATAAATATCTTAGTTTAGCCGAATTGGTGATAGCTACTGGTGTTGGTGGACAAATAAAAGATGGTGGATTATGCTAATGTGTTTTTAGGTAATAGATTTACATCTTTACATATTGTGTCTTCCCTGTAAAACATTTTAAAAATCGGACATGTTGGCTGGATTCACAAGATCTGTGTCTTTCATTAGCTGTATTGGACTTTAATGTGTGAAAGTTAAATATTTAAAAAATATATTTTTTGTGAATTTCGCGGCTCTGCCTTTTCAGTGGGGGTGGGGGGAGTGCCGCTAGCGGCACCCTCATCCTAGACAGGTTAAGAAGAAGTATATCTTTAATTCTATGCATAACACTTGTATCTTTCATCAAAGTTTATGATGAGTATTTCTGTAAATTGATGTGGCTCTCAGCAAATTCACCGGATGTTTTGGAGGCAAAACATTACTGAACATAACGCTGAGATTTGTTGTAAACTGAGATTTTTGGATATAAATATGAACTTTATCGAACAAAACATACATATATTGTGTAACATGAAGTCCTATGAGTGCCATCTGATGAAGATCAAAGGTTAGTTAGTGATACTTTTTTTAGTTAGTGATAATTTTCTCTATTTATGCTTTTTGTGACTCCTCTCTTTGGCTGGAAAATGTCTGTACGGTTTTTTGTGACTAGGCGCTGACCTAACATAATCGCATGGTATGCTTTCACCATAAAGCCTTTTTTTTTTTTTTTTAAATCAGACACTGTGGCTGGATTAACAAGACGTTTATCTTTAAAATGGTGTATAATAATTGTATGTTTGAGGAATTTTAATTAAATGAGATCTGTTTGAATTTGGAGCCCTGCAATTTCACTGGCTGTTGGTGAGGTGGGACGCTAGCATCCCGAACGATCCAAGAGAGGTTAACCTGTCTAGGATCAGCGTGGCGCTAGCGGCACACCCCCCCCCCCCCCCACTGAAAAACCAGTGCCGCGAAATTCAAAAAAAATATTTTTTTAAAATATTTAACTTTCACACATTAAAGTCCAATACAGCTAACGAAAGACACAGATCCTGTGAATACAGACAATATTTCAGATTTTCTAAGTGTCTTACAGCGAAAACACAATAAATCGTTATATTAGCTTAGCACATAGCAATTAGCAGCCCAGCATTGATTCTAGCCAAAGTGAGCGATAAAAGTCAACATCGCCAAAAGATATTAATTTTTTCACTAACCTTCTCAGAATTCTTCCGATGACACTCCTGTAACATCACATTACAACATGCATATACAGTTTGATCGAAAATGTTTATATTTAGCCACCAAAATCATGGTTAGACAATGTGAAATGTAGACAAGCTGGTAAAGAAAAAGTCCTTGCGCCACTTAGACAGTGATCTACTCTTATACATAAATACTCATAAACGTGACTAAAAAATATAGGGTGGACAGGGATTGATAGACAATTTAATTCTTAATACAATTGCGTTATTACATTTTTTAATTTATCCTTACTTTTCAATACAGTTTGCGCCAAGCGAAGCTACGTCAAAAAACATGGCGTCCTAAGCCACTAAAATGTTTCGACAGAAACACGATTTATCATAATAAAAATGTCCTACCTTGAGCTGTTCTTCCATCAGTATCTTGGGCAAAGGATCCTTTCTTGGGAGAAATCGTCTTTTGGTGGAAAGCTGTCCTCTTGCCATGTGGAAATGTCAACTGCGTTCGGGATGAACTGAAAAGCGTGCCCAACTTTTCACATCGTTGCAAAAATAAATGTCCCAAAATCGCACTAAACGGATATAAATTGCTATAAAACGCTTTAAATTAACTACCTTATGATGTTTTTAACTCCTATAACGAGTGAAAAGATGACCGGAGAAATATAACAGGCTAAACTAACGCTTGGAACAGGTGCGCGCCGGTGTCCTCTAGGCTCATGACGCAGCTCCCAAAGAATGACTAGCTTCAGGGTTTTTTCATTTGTAGGGCCTGTGAACGCGCAATCGACCCCGTTGGAATCGTCATCACGTAAAGGCATCCAGGGGAAGACGTAAGAAGTGTCCGTATAGTCATAGCAACGACAGTGCCCTTTTAACTGACTTCAGAAGAGTGGCCAACATTTCTCAAATCTGACTCCATGTCAGGGAAATTGCTGTAGAATGGGCTCTGTTCCACTTAGAGACAAAATTTCAACTCCTATAGAAACTATAGACTGTTTTCTATCCAATAATAATAATAATATGCATATTGTACGATCAAGGATTTTGTGGGAAGCCGTTTAAAAAATTAGCCAAATTAGCATAAATAGTCTAAACAGCGCCCCCATCCCCAACAGGTTAAAAGAGGAAGCTAAATATTTTAGGCAGATGTTCTCTTTTACCGTAATCTTCATTCAGTGGGAGAGGATGAGACGTAAGGAATTCTTTCCAAATAATATTTAAAAAAATAAAAAATCTACAGAAAGATCAGTGAGATCTTTTTGATATACTAAAAGCTCCATTGTTAGATTGTTTTAACTACTCCTATAGAAATGGTAGTCTGTCAGGTACTCAGCAGGAAGGTCTGATTTCTCCATTATTAAAACACCCAGATGGCAAATATAAAGACCCGGTCTATCTAAAAAACTGGAGGCCCCTTACACTTCAATGTTGTGATGCAAAAATACTAGCGAAATACATAGCAGAATTAAAAGGGTTTTATCAGGTATTGTTCATCCTGATCAGAAAGGACGATACATTGGAGATAATATATGACAACTACTAGAAATAATAGAACATCATGAAACATCTAAGAAGCCAGGCCTGGTATTTATAGCGGATTTTGAAAAGTCATTTGATATAGAAAGACTGGATTTTTTCAATTTCGGTGATTCTCTTATAAAATGGGTAAAAAATAATGTATAGCAACCCCAGGTATAAAATAGTAAATACCGGCTACTTCTCAGAGAGTTTTGAATTGTCGAGGAGTTATCTATTCGTTATGGCCATCGAAATGCTAGCCATTAAAATCAGATCAAATAACAACATTAGAGGATTAGAAATCCAAGGCTTAAAAACAAAGGTGTCCATGTGTGCAGATGACTCACGTTTTATATTAAGTCCTAGATCAAATCAAAGTTTATTTGTCACGTGTGCCAAATACAACAGGTGTAGTCCTTACAGTGAAATGCTTACTTACAGGGTCTAACCAATAGTGCAAAAAAAGTATTAGGTGATCAATTAGGTAAGTAAAGAAATAAAAACAGTAAAAAGACAGTGAAAAAAAGTAGCGAGGATATATACAGTAGCGAGGCTACATACAGACACCGGTTAGTCAGGCTGATTGAGGTAGTATGTACATGTAGATATGGTTAAAGTGACTATGCATATATGATGAACAGAGTAGCAGTAAAGAGGGGTTGGCGGGTGGTGGGACACAATGCAGATAGCCCGGTTAGCCAATGTGCGGGAGCACTGGTTGGTCGGGCCAATTGAGGAAGTATGTACATATGTACATGAATGTATAGTTAAAGTGACTGTGCATATATGATAAACAGAGAGTAGCAGCAGCGTAAAAGAGGGTTTGGGGGAAACAATGTGGGGGGGCACAATACAATGTCTCATTGAAGATATAGGTAACTTTTCTGTACTCTGAACTACAACCTAATTATGATAAGTATACAATATTACATATTGGATCTTTAAAAAAATAAAGATCCATTGCCTTGATTAACTCCTTAGTCATATCTCAGTTTACTCACTTATGGCGCTGCCTACCCCTGATAATTCGTTTTCAAATCATATGAGAAAAATATTTTGCTTTATCATCTGGGACACTAAACCAGACAAAATACATTTTTGATGTACCGATTCCATGGTACAGGGTGTAAGTTGATATATAAAACAATGCAAGATTCAAGACTTCGTGCTTTTCAGCAAAAAATGATTATATAGAGTTCTTGCCAACAACAAAATGTTGAATATTTGGGGCATAAAATCATTGTCGTGAGGATACAGAATCAATAGACCATTTATTTTGGTATTGCCCTCAGGTAGCCTGTTTCTGGTCTCCAGTTCAGGAATGGCTGAAAATGCATAGCATTGATCTAAAATTTACCCTAGAAATAGTACTGTTAGGAGATCTGGAGAGAACGGGTCAGTCAATTACTAATATTCTTAGTAAAAGTGATTATCTTCAACTCGCAATCTGTGGATTCTATTCGATTAGATTGAAATTGTACCTTAAACATCACAGCATAGTTGAAAGATATATGTTGCATAGAAATCCGAAGATGGTGGCCAGCAAAGAGAAGTGGGAAGGGCTGAGGGTTGGGATGTGGCATTGGAGACAAGTGGGAGTGGAGTTGCTGTACGGGAGATAATGATGGTCAAAGATAAAAGTCAAAAATAAAGTCAAAATAAAACCTAATAAAAAGTATGTTTGAATGACACTGAGGGGCAGTGTTTTTCCAGCTAATGCTGGTTTGCCTGAAGCTGATGCTGTGCAGGTGTTTGTACCCATATCCACTCATTCAAATAAACACATACAAGAACACACACATACGTGTAAGTGCCAGACATGCACAGTCGGCATTGCTGTTATGATTTTAGTTGCCCTTGATGTCTTTGTTGTTGTTTTTGGCATTGTTGTTTGCTGTTTTTTTTCTGTCTTTTTTCCTCTTTAGTTCATTCTCTTGGTTGTTGGTGTAAAAGTAGATAAATTAATAGAAAAAGACTCAAGTAAAATCCCCCAGTAAAACACTACTTGAGTAAAAATCTAAAAGTATTTGGTTTTAAATATACTTAAGTATCAAAAGTAAAAGTATGAATAATTTAAAATTCCTTATATTAGGAAAAGCTGATATAATTTATGAACGAAGCATGTGCTTAGTGAGTCCACAAGATCAAAGGCAAATGACCAGGGATGTTCTCTAGATATGTGCGTGAATTGGACCATTTTCCTGTCAAAATGTAACAAGTACTTTTGGGTATCAGGGAAAATGTATGGAGTAAAAGGTATATCATTTTCTTTAGGAATGTAGTGAAGTAAAAGTTGGACAAAAATATAAATAGTAAAGTACAGATACCACAAAAAACTACTTAAGTAGTACTTTCAAGTATTTTTACTTAAGTAGTTTACACCACTGTCCATAGGTCACCTCCGTAGACTGTCCGAAGCTGGTGCCTTACAACTGTAGACTTATCAACTTAGGATAGTGCCCTAAGCAGCACACCACTAAGTATGACTACCCTAGATATGACAGACAAAATGTTATGATAAAGTAATTTAAACCACAAGCAGGGACGTATAGAGGAAAGTCCAATTAGATGATGACGGTGTGGTAAGTACACTACCGTTCAAAAGTTTGGGATAACTTAGAAATGTCATTGTTTTTTGAAAGAAAAGCAAACCTTTGGTCCATTAAAATAACACCAAATTGATCAGAAATACAGTGTAGACATTGTTAATGTTGTAAATGACTATTGTAGCTGGAAAGGGCTGATTATTAATGGAATATCTACATAGGCGTACAGAGCCCCATTATCAGCAATGTTCCAATGGCACGTTGTGTTAGCTAATCCAAGTTTATCATTTTAAATGAATAATTGATCATTAGAAAAACCTTTTGCAATCATGTTAGCTCAGCTGAAAACTGTTGTCCTGATTAAAGAAGCAATAAAACTGGCCTTCTTTAGACTAGTTGAGTATCTGTAGCATAAGCATCTGTGGGTTCGATTACAGGCTCAAAATGGCCAAAAAAAGCGTCCCACCTCTTCAACAGCCAGTGAAACTGCAGGCTGCCAAATTCAAAACAGAAATCCCATAATTAAAGTTCCTCAAACATACATGTATTTTACACCATTTTAAAGATACACTTGTTGTAAATCCAGCCACAGTGTCCGATTTCAAAAAGGCTTTACGACGAAAGCAAACCAAATGATTATGTTAGGTGAGTGCCTATTCACAAAATAACACAGCCATTTTTCCAGCCAGAGAGGATTCACAAAAAGCAGAAATATAGATACAATTAAAATCACTAACCTTTGATGATCTTCATCAGATGACACTCATTGGACTTCATGTTACACAATAGATGTATGTTTTGTTTGGTAAAATTCATAATTATATAAAAGAAATCTGAGTTTACATTGGCGCGTTTTCAAAACATCCGGTGATTTTGCAGAGAACCACATCAATTTACAGAAATACTCATTATAAATGTTGATGAAAATACAAGTGTTATGCATGGAATTTTAGATGCACTTCTCCTTAAATGCAACCGCTGTGTCAGATTTCGAAAAAGCTTTACGGAAAAAGTAAACCATGCAATAATCTGAGGTCGGCGCTCAGAGCCCTATCAAGACAAAAATATATCCGCCATATTGTGCAGTCAACAGAAATAACATTATAAACATTCACTTACCTTTGATGATCTTCATCAGAATGCACTCCCCCAGGAATCCCAATTCCACAATAAATGTTTGTTTTGTTCGATAATGTCCATCATTTATGTCCAAATTCCTCCTTGTTGTTCTAGCGTTCAGTACACTTTCCAAACTCACGACGCGCGGGGCAAGTCCAGCGGAAAGTACGGACGAAAAGTTTAAAAAGTTATATTGCAGTCTGTAAAAACATGACAAACGAAGTATTGAATACATTTTTAGGATGTATTTAACATAATTCTTCAATAATGTTCCAATCGGAGAATTCCTTTGTCTTCAGAAGTGCGATGGAACAGAGCTCGCTCTCACATGAAAGCGCATGGTCAGCGCATGTTCAGGTCATGGTAGACCTTACTCAATCCCCTCTGTCGGCCCCACTTCACAGTAGAAGCATCAGACAAGCCTCTAAAGACTGTTGACATCTAGTGGAAGCCTTAGGAAGTGCAACATGACCAATATCCTACTGTATCTTCAGTAGGAGCGGAGTTGAAAATCGACCAACCTCAGATTTCCCACTTCCTGGTTGGATTTTTTCTAAGGTTTTTGCCTGCCATATGAGTTATGTTATACTCACAGACATCATTCAAACAGTTTTAGAAACTTCAGAGTGTTTTCCACCCAAACAAAAAATATGCCCATCTTAGCTTCTGGGCCTGAGTAGTAGTCAGTTTACTCTGCGCACGCTTTTCATCCGGACGTGAAAATACTGCCCCCTACCTCAAAGAAGTGAATCTCTTGGGCAGGGGAGAGTATTTTCACAACCGGATGAAAAGCGTGCCCAAAGAAAACTGCCTGTTACTCAGGCCCAGAAGCTAGGATATGCATATAATTGGTAGATTTGAATAGAAAACTCAAAAGTTTCTAAAACTGTTAAAATAGCGTCTGTGAATATAACAGAACTGATATGGCAGGCGAAAACCCGAGGACAAACCATCCAAAATAAAAATTCAGCCTACCACTGTTTCCAATGGCTTTCATGTTTATGAGGCAAAGTCCTCCCAGATTGCAGTTCCTAGGGCTTCCACTAGATGTCAGTCTTTAGAAAGAGTTTCAGGTTGGTTTTTGGAAAAATTAGCTAGAAGTTGTAGTTTTTCTAAGTGGCTCCCATTTTGGCTATATTGTTTCCATGCATGTGGATGGAAGCGCGTTTTGCTATTTATCTCCGGTAATGAACATAAAATTTAAGACAGAATAGTATAGTAGGCCGAGTAGTAGGCCTCCCGGGTGGCGCAGTGGTCTAGGGCACTGCATCGCAGTGCTAGCTGCGCCACCAGAGTCTCTGGGTTCGCGCCCAGGCTGGGCTGGGTTCGCAGCCGGCCGCAACCGGGAGGTCCGTGGGGCGACGCACAATTGGCATAGCGTCGTCCGGGTTAGGGAGGGTTTGGCCGGTAGGGATATCCTTGTCTCAGTATGTAAAAATGTATGCACTCTACTGTAAGTCGCTCTGGATAAGAGCGCCTGCTAAATGACTAAAATGTAAAATGTAAATGTAGTATCATTTATTTACGTATTAGGGTACCTGAGGTTTGATTATAAACGTTGTTTGACTTGTTTGGATAAGTTTATTGGTAACGTTTGGGATTCATTTTGAAGGAAGGAAACCGGTGGATTATTGAATGAAGCGCCCTGGCTAAACTGAGTTATGGATACAAAGAAGAACTTTATCGAACAAAAGGTCCATTTGTCATGTAACTGGGACCTTTTGGAGTGCCAACAGAAGAAGATCTTCAAAGGTAAGGCATTTAATATATCGCTATTTCTGACTTTCGTGTCACACCTGCCTGGTTGAAAAATGTTTTTCATGCTTTTGTATGCGGGGCGCTGTCCTCAGATAATCGCATGGTGTTCTTTCGCCGTAAAGCCTTTTTGAAATCTGACACAGCGGCTGGATTAACAAGAAGTGAAGCTTATTTTGATGTATAATACTTGTATTTTCATGAATGTTAAATATTTATATAATTTGAATTTTTCGCTCTGCAATTTTACCAGATGTTGACCAGGTGGGACGCTACCGTCCCACATGCCCATAAGAAGTTAACTGGTCAGTCAATTCTTGTTCTGAGAAATGAAGGCTATTCCATGTGAGAAATTGCCAAGAAACTTAAGATCTCATACAACGCTGTGTACTACCATCACAGAACAGCGCAAACTGGCTCTAACGAGAATAGAAAGAGTGGGAAGCCCCGGTGTACAACTGAGCAAGAGGACAAGTACATTAGACTGTCTAGTTTAAGAAAGACGCCTCACAGGTCCTCAACTGGCAGCTTCATGAAATAGTGCCCACAAAACACCAATCTCAAAGACAACAGTGAAGAGGCGACTCCGGGATGCTGGCCTTCTAGGCAGAGTTGCAAAAAAAAAAGCCATATCTCAGACTGGCCAATAAAAAGAAAAGAGATTAAGATGGGCAATAGAACACAGACAATGTACAGAGGAACTCTGCCTAGAAGGCCAGCATCCCGGAGTCGCCTCTTCACTGTTGACGTTGAGACTGGTGTCCAAAACTGGTTTTATTGCTTCTTTAAAATCAGCACAAGTTTTAAGCTGTGCTAACAATTTCAAAAGGGTTTTCTAATTATCAATTAGCCTTTAAAAAAAAACAAATATATACATATATATACACACACACACACATACACACAGTGCCGTCAGAAAGCATTCTGACCATTTACTTTTCCACATTATTACGTTACTGCCTTATTCTAAAATAGATTAAATACAAACTCAGCAATATACACACAATACCCCATAATGAAAAGCGAAAACAGATTTTTCAAAATGGATGCAAATGTGGGGATGGTGTATTAATAATAAAAAGAAAAAGTATTCAGACCCTTTGCTATGAGACTCAAATTGAGCTCCGATGCATCCTGTTTCCATTGATCATCCTTGAGAAGTTTACTACTTGACTGGAGTCCACCTGTAGTAAATTCAACTGATTGGAAATGATTTGGAAAGGGACATACACCGGTCCATATAAGGTCCCCCAGCTGACAGTGCATGTCAGAGCAACAACCAAGCCATGAAGTCGAAGGAATTGTTCGTAGAGCTCCGAAACAAGATTGTGTCGAAGTACAGATCTGGGGAAAGGCACCAAAACATTTCTACAGCATTGAAGGTCCCCAAGAGAACAGTGGTCTCCATCATTCTTAAATGGAAGACCTTTGGAACACCAAGATTCTTCCTAGAAAATGTGCAATCGGGGGAGAAGGGCCTTGGTCAGGGAGGTGACCAAGAACCAAATGGTCACTGACAGATTTCCAGAGTTCCTATGTGGAGATAGGAGAACCTTCCAGAAGGACAACCATCTCTGCAGCACTCCACCAATCAGGCCTTTATGGTAGAGTGGCCAGACAAAAGCCACTCCTCATGACAGCCCGCTTGTAGTTTGCCAAAAGGCACCTAAAGACTCTCAGGTGATGAGAAACAAGATTCTCTGGTCTGAGGAAACCAAGATTGAACTCTTTGGCCTGAATGCCAAGCGTCACGTCTGGAAGACACCTGACACCATCCCTATGGTGAAGCATGATGGTGGCAGCATCATGCTGTGGGGATGTTTTTCTGCGGCAGGGACTGGGAGGCAAAGACGAACGGAGCAAAGTACAGAGAGATACTTAATGAAAACCTGCTCCTGAGCGCTCAGGACCTCAGACAGTGGCAAAGTTTCACCTTCCAACAGAACAATGACCCTAAGCACACAGCCAAGACAACACAGGAGTGGCTTCAGGACAAGTCTCTGATTATCCTTGAGTGGCCCAGCCAGAGCCACGGACTTGAACCTGATCGAACATCTCTGAAGAGACCTGAAAATAGCTGTGCAGCAACGCTCCCCATTCAACCTGACAGAGCTTGAGAGGATCTGCAGAGAAGAATGGGAGAAACTCCCCAAATACAGGTGTGCCAAGTTTGTAGTGTCATACACAAGAATACTCGAGGCTGTAATCACTGTCAATGGTGCTTCAACAAAGTACTGCGTAAAGGGTCTGAATACTAATGTAAATGTGATATATCCGTTTTTTATAAATTAGCAAAAATGTCTAAAACCCTGTTTTTGCTTTGTCATTACGGGGTATTGTGTGTAGATTGAGGGATATTATTAAATTGTAGAATAAGGCTGTAACCTAACAAAATATAGAAAAAGTCAAAGGGTCTGAATACTTTCCTTAGGCACTGTCATTCTGAGCCTGAGACTCCCAGACAGTCACTCACCTCTCTACCGGTCATTAGAGGTCAACTCCAGAGCAGGGGAGCCATGCCTTTAGTAAGTTAATACAATAGCAGGCTCAAGAGGAGAGAATACACTTGACTCAGCGTTAAGAGGGCTCAGAGAGCACCCGTGCACAAACAGACGCGCACACGCACACTAAAATGCCTGCTCAACAAATAAAATATGCCTCCTTTCGAGAGTGACTGGCTGACAGCACTGCAGAAAGATAGAGGTGGCTCCTAAACACACCACATCCAAATTCATAACATTACCTCTTCTCTTGGTATTTTAATTCGAGCCGGGAGAACCTGTGGGTTTTGCCAACATCACCTGTGTAGTAGAAACTCTAAGGATAATTTATCTACGGGTCATTACGCAATTAATCACCATTATCATTCCCACAGGCTGTGAATTTAAAAAGAGTCAACTGCTGAGGCTGGGCGGTCCTCTCAATCGTGCTCTGAGGCACTGGCACAGACTGAATGAGGAGCTAGTATTAGAGGGCTTTTCACACTGCATGATCTTAGCCCTGGGCTTAGTGCAGAGAAGATTATTTAGGACCTCCCAATCGGAATCTTTTCAACCAAAAACTTCATAGACCTCGAGGAGTGCGGGCCTGCCAGCAGAGGGTCATTTTGGAGCTTGTCGTACCAAAGTACAGCATGAAGGTAATTGTTAAATCACCCCTCAAACAGGGACTATGGAGGGACCTCAATGTTCCAACCCATGCAAGGTATTGAAGAGCTTGGCTCTAAAATTGTTCAGCTGGTGGATAGCATCTCATTTCATCATCTCCATGCTAGATCAAGCTATCAAACAGAGATAAGCATTACAGGAGCCCTGCTGACACAGAGATATTACAAAATGGTAAAGGCTCTCTTTAAAAACAAAAAAGGTCTGAGAAAAAAAAATGCAGCAGATGTGAGGAAAGTGTTGCAAAACATTACAATTGCACTGCATTACACATGCATGTTGCTGTGCCGACCCTCCTGAGCCTGGACAGGGCACGCTAAACGCATGGGGCAGCTAGCCAAGTCTCCTGGCTCCACAGAGGGAGAATAGCTATCCTACTCACTCCCCAGCTAAATCACACTGCCCTCTGTGACCTCCAAACAGGCTGTCTTTGAATACCCCGGAATAACACTGCTTTAATGGTGACAACCAACAGTGCCGTATCAGAGAATCTGCTGATACTGCACTTTATGAAGGCTAAAGGAAGGAACTGAGCTCATTTAGCAAGAGAAGACATGGAGGTGCACATACCTGGAGAAGGGTGGGTGTGTGCGCGTGATGAAATTCACACAAGCAGGCACACACACACACACACACACACACACACACACACAGAGAGTTAGGAGAACAAAGTCTCCTATGGCATGAATAATTCCAGGCTGCTCCAGTAAGAGTACGACTTCAGACTACAGTATACAGGACAGGTATGCACTAGGCAGCGCTCCAAGACAGGACCTGCCTGGGGAATAATGATGGCTGCCTGCCTGCCATCCTGCTGGAGACAGCCTGCATTTAAATACAGGGAACAATCACTTAGACTAGAACAGGACGCGCTGTCACAGACGTGATCCAGGACTCTCAATTACCTTCCTGAGGAGCAGAACTTTTGCCTGGAGAGCAGTTCTATAGAATACTCAATAATACGTTTGTACTAGTACAGCTTGTCATTGGTGTGAGCTACAACTTTGGATAATGGTGACAATAGTCAGAAAGAACAGATTTCATTTTTATCAGTGTGATACTCAGCTGGCATGGAGTTTATGCCCTTTAACAGCACTGCAGTCTGCAGCAATTAGAGAAATCGCTGATGTAGTCCATCTTAGACTTGAACTCCTGACCTCACTGATCCAGTTTTACTCTCAGAGGAGGTCAACGGTTTGGAGAATACAATTACTTAAGCGCTGCCACTTATTAAGAGCCTACTTCTAAAGGTTGACTGAAGGGATTAGAAACAGCTTCCAGACTGTCATCATACCTTACTATCCTAGTAACTAACCTACTAGATGTAGGTCTATATACACACAGGTTGGCTATTAGTGAGATGGGGGCTGGTGGGGTCTTACCTGGAGAGACAGCCAGCTGAAAGTGATGTAGCTTGTTCTCATCAGGGAAGCTGGCTTTACACGTACCTAAGGTTGGGAGGAGGTGAGAGAGAGGATAAGGGCATATCTCTCAGTTGTTAATAGCTAACATTTACAGTTGAATTGATATTTTCTGGGAAATGTACATAGTTATCTTAATATATTTGAATGTGTGTGTACATTATAAATCTAGGTCTACACTATATCTTTGTAATCTCTATGTTATGCTTATACAGTACCGGTCAAAAGATTTAGAACACCTACTCATGCAAGGGTTTTTCTTCATTTTTACATCGTAGAATAACAGTGAACACATCAAAACTATCAAATAACACATATGGAATAACGTAGTAACCAAAACTATTGAACAAATCAAAGCATATTTTATATTTGAGATTCTTCAAATAGCCACCCTTTGCCTTGATGACAGCGGTGCACACTTGGCACTCTCAACCAGCTTCACCTGGAATGCTTTTCCAACAGTCTTGAAGGAGTTCCCACATATGCTGAGCACTTGTTAGCTACTTTTCCTTCACTCTGCGGTCTGACTCATTCCAAACCATCTCGATTTGGTTGAGGTTGGGGGATTGTGGAGGCCAGGTCATCTGTTGCAGCAATCCATCCCCCTTCTTATTGGTCACATAGCCCTTACACAGCTTGGAGTTGTGTTGGGTCATTGTCCTGTTGAAAACAAATGACAGTGGGACTAAGCCCAAACCAGATGGGATGGCGTGTCGCTGCAGAATGCTGTGGTAGCTATGCTGGATAAGTGTACCTTGAATTCTAAATAAAATCACTGACAGTGTCACCAGCAAAGCATCCCCACATCTTCTCCTCCATGCTTTACAGTGGGAACAACATATGCAGAGATCATCCGTTCACCCACACCGCGTCTCACCAAGACACGGCGCTTGGAACCAAAAAAACTCCAATTTCGACTCCAGGCAAAAGGACACATTTCCGCCAAACTAATGTCCATTATGTTTCTTGGCCCAAACAAGTCTCTTCAAGTGGTTTCTTTGCAGCAATTCGACCATGAAGGCCTGATTCACACAGTCTCCTCTGAACAGTTGATGTTGAGATGTGTGTTACTTGAACTCTGTGAAGCATTTATTTGGGCTGCGCATTCTGAGGCTGGTAACTCTAATGAACGTATCCTCTGCAGCAGAGGTAACTCTGGGTCTTTCATTCCTGTGGCGGTCCTCATGAGAGCCAGTTTCATCATAACGCTTGATGGTTTTTGCGAATGCACTTGAAGAAACTTTCAAAGGTCTTGAAATGTTCTGTATTTACTGACCTTCATGTCTTAAAGTAATGATGGACTGTCGTTTCTCTTTGCTTATTTGAGCTGTTCTTGCCATTATATAGACAGGTCTTTTACCAAATAGGGCTATCTACTTTGTCACAACAAAACTGACTGGCTCAAACGCATTAAAGAAAGAAATTCCACAAATTAACTTTTAATAAGACGCAACTTTAATTGAAATGCATTTCAGCTGACTACCTCATGAAGCTGGTTGAGAGAATGCCAAGAGTGTGCAAAGCTGTCATCATGGCTATTTGAAGAATCTCAAATATATTTTCATTTGTTTAATACTTTTTTGGTTACTACATGATTCCATGGGTTATTTCATAGTTTTGACATCTTCACTATTATTCTACAATGTAGAAAATAGTCAAAATAAAGAAACTGGTCTATGATCATCATCCATTTTCCAGTGGCTCTTAATCTCCCCCTGGTGTTCAGACAGCACTACAGCCGAGCCATCCACCGCTGCCTGCACCTGCTTCTTCAGTTACTAATGAGCCATGGGAACATCAAACACATTCACATGAATCCACAACTTTTTTTATGTTGCACTGCATACACTTACTAGGAAGGTTGGCTTCAAGTTCTGCAACTTCTGCAATATGAGAGAGAGAGAGAGTCGTCAAACTAAAACTAAGAATCCTGATTGTGTGGGTAGCTAGGAGAGCGCAGTCAGTGGTGTGCACCAAATCCTAAGGGAACAACACATCATATCCCACGCTCCCTTCCCTTCTCTCTCAGCCCTGTGTTGTTGGAATGCTACAAACTTACTAGAAAACACCCGTGCAAAAAAGTTACCTTATCATTCATAGGCTGAATGTGTGACTGAAACAAATATTATGAAATGGAAGCTACACAGTAATAATTGACCTTATAAATCAGGTTGTAAATGAATCAAAACAAAGACAATATGATTGATAAACCTGCAGACGGTTCAGCAAATAATTTGTACCACAGTCAGGTTGTCTACAGTTTTAAGTCTTCATGTCACGTGCACAAGTACAGTTTAATGCCTGTCTTGCAAACTCCAAATAAAAAAAAAACAGTAACCAATATAGCACTAAACATTAGGAAAAACAAAACAACAAACAATAAAAATAAGAACACAAGTAAGTAAGTATATACAGGGTCAGTTCCAGTACCATATTTACAATGGGCAGGGACACTGGAGTGATGGAGGGAGATGGAGGGAGATGTACAGTACAGGGGTGAGGTGACTAGGCATCAGTATATACTGTATGATAAACAGAGTAGCAGCAGTGTATATGATTGTATGAAAAGTTGAGTATAAATGTAAACTCTGCAAAAAAAGAAACGTCCTCTCACTGTCAACTGCGTTAATTTTCAGAAAACTTATCTGTATATATTTGTATGAACATAACAAGATACGACAACTGAGACAAACTGAACAAGCCTAGCCCTCCCTTACCCTCCGATCCAACAGGTTCCAGACGTTCAATGGGATTGAGAGCCGGGCTCTTCGCTGGCCATAGCAGATCACTGACAGAATGAGCAGTATGGCTGGTGGCATTGTCATGCTGGAGGGTCATGTCAGGATGAGCCTGTAGGAAGGGTACCACATGAGGGAGGAGGATGTCTTCCCTGTAACGCACAGCGTTGAGATTGCCTGCAATGACAACAAGCTCAGTCCGATGATGCTGCGACACACCGCTCCAGAACATGACGGAGCCTCCACCTCCAAATCGATCCTGCTCCAGAGTACAGGCCTCGGTGTAACGCTCATTCCTTCGATTATAAACGCGAATCCGACCATCACCCCTGGTGAGACAAAACCGCGACTCGTCAGTGAAGAGCACTTTTTGTCAGTCCTGTCTGGTCCAGCGACGGTGGGTTTGTGCCCATAGGCGACGTTGTTGCCGGTGATGTCTGGTGAGGACCTGCCTTACAACAGGCCTACAGCCCTCAGTCCAGCCTCTCTCAGCCTATTGGGGACATTCTGAGCACTGAGGGACGGATTGAGCGTTCCTGGTGTAACTCGGGCAGTTGTTGTTGCCATCCTGTACCTGACCCGCAGGTGTGATGTTCGGATGTACCGATCCTGTGCAGGTGTTGTTACACGTTACATGCGAGGACGATCAGCTGTCTGTCCTGTCTCCCTGTAGCTGTCTTACACGAACCCAAACTGGCTGTGCGCGTTTGCCATCCTGCGCCATTGTCCATGCATTTATTTTGTCCCCCCACACCAAACGCGATCACCACACGCGGGTTAAAATATCAAAACAAACTCTGAACCAATTACATTAATTTGGAGACAGGTCGAAAAGCATTAAACACTTATGGTACTTTAGCTAGTTAGCTTGCACTTGCTAGCTAATTTGTCCTATTTAGCTAGCTTGCTGTTGCTAGCCAGCTATTTTGTCCTGGGATATAAACATTGAGTTGTTATTTTACCTGAAATGGGCAAGGTCCTTTAATTAATCCACACATAAAACGGTCAACCGAACCATTTCTAGTCATCTCTCTTCCTTCCAGCCTTTTTCTTCTCTTGATTTTATATTGCGATTGGCAACTTTCATAAATTAGGTGCATTACCGCCACTGACCTCGTTCGTCTTTCAGTCACCCACGTGGGTATAACCAATGAGGAGATGGCACGTGGGTACCTGCTTCTATAAACCAATGAGGAAATGGGAGAGGCAGGCCTTGCAGTGCGATCTGCGTCAGAAATGATTTCTATTTTAGCCCTTGGCAATGCAGACGCTCGAGCAGTGTGGGTGCAATAATTGAATAACATAGATTTCTACATTTATTTTGCAACGCGAGCGGTGTGGTCAGCCTATTAGGCGTGTCACAGTTCGAACATTGCAATTTATTGCCCTGGCCACATCTGCAGTCCTCATGCCTCCTTGCAGCATGCCTACAGCACGTTCACGCAGATGAGCAGGGACCCTGGGCATCTATCTTTTGGTGTTTTTATGAGTCGGTAGAAAGGCCTCTTCAGTGTCCTACGTTTTCATAACTGTGACCTTAATTGCCTATCGTCTGTACGCTGTTAGTGTCTTAACGACCGCTCCACAGGTGCATGTTCATTAATTGTTTATGGCTCATTGAACAAGCATGGGAAACAGTGTTTAAACACTTTACAATGAAGATCTGAGAAGTTATTTGGATTTTTACGAATTATCTTTGAAAGACAGGGTCCTGAAAAAGGTCCGGGTTTTGTTTGCTGAGTTTGTGTATATTATGTGCGTGTGTGCAAATGATGGAGTGAGTGCTTGTATGTGTGTTGGAGTGTCAGTGTGTGTGTAGGGCCCTGAGAATGTGCATAGAGACAGTGCAAAAAAGTAAATAAATACAAGGGTCAACTCAGATGACTGTACAGTAACTGTAACCTCCCTAGGGAGTCCTGTGGGGAGAGAAGGGGGTTTACTCTTTTGTGTTCCCCTTTCCTTACTATCTCTGTCGGTGCTGAGGTGAGAAGTAACTTATCTTGCTCTAGGTACAGCTTAGGAGCTTTGATACAGTGCTGTGCAAGCAAAATTAAAACAATAAATCATGACAATTGTGAATGGACTGTCTGTACGGCATATGTATTATCAATGGGTACTGGGCTATTTCCACCAATACAATGGACTGGTGCAGTTTCAGCTCCACACCGTTACAGCAAGAAAAGCATGTTCCCTCCCTCAGATCTCAGAGGGAGTATCGGACTGTGTACTTTGTGGCAAACTGCCTTCAGTGGATGTTAGGGTGAATGATTAAAAGAGGATAAACTTGGGACATTATGCCCCAGTGGTAGGACACAAAACAGTAATAGCTACGGACAAGGACAGAGGGAGGTGGATCAAGAGGATGGAGGACACATGTGAATCTGTCAGGGAGTCTAGAGGAGCTGATGATGACGAAGCTACATCCGGACAGTGTTCCTGTTCTGCTAACGTTCAAAGCCCACCCCCTCAATCACTAGACAGATAGGCACTACCAGAGATGTTTGACTCTAGCTAGCTATTCAGGAAGTGGTAAAATGTGACCTGGCACGGTATCGGCTCTGCACTGTGTAGGCTAAGAGCATCCAAACATAACAGACAACTCAAATGACAGACAGAATGTAACTTTGTAACTTTTTCTGCACTTGAGGGGGAATTTGTCTTGACCTGACCAACACAGGAGATTAACAAAAATAATAAAAGCCATTAATGTAACTCAAAGAAAAAAAACAATACTCGGAGGAATCATGGAGAAGAGACTGAGGAAAGAACATCCAAAGTGATTGTTTACAGAAAGACATCCATTCTCCTTTGCATAATATGGGCTTCTGACCTTGAATTTGAATGGATTTTTAAAGAAAGCAGAACTACAGAGCTTGAAACAGAACATGGAGTGTGGAGGAATACAATTAGAGGAGATTGGTCTAGGACAGACGATTAAGGAAATGGGATGGTGAGACTATACAGAAGAAGAGTGAGCAACAGGAATGCAGGGATCAAAATGTAAAGAACTAAAGACAGTATGAAAAGATAGAAAGAGAGAGACAGATTGAAATTCATGAGAAGAGCATTAGGTTCACCTAGATGCTAGTAGTCTGAAAAGACTAACTGGAGGAGATGGATAGATACATTTAGAGAAGGTCATGTGTGTTGTACCTTTGATGAGCAGCCGGTCCCTGATAGAGACCCTGTGAGAGGAGTCGGAGGGGCCCCCAGGGGCCCTGCCAGTCTTCACCCCCTCGTCCCTCTTCAGCTTACTGGCCAACGTCAGCATGGCTACCCTACGCGCTCTCCTGAAAACACACAACAACAGCAGTGGATCAGTGTGTGACATGATGCATAAGAGACAGGGATGTAGTGATATTACAATAAAATATGACCAACTCATAATAGTAGTAGACTATAGACCATGATATAGACACACAACATGAAAGGAGAAATAAAAGAACGAAATAAGCACTCAAAGCCCTGAATACACTTCCCTTTGCTTGATGTTCACATTACATGAAGTGAAGTCTTGCCAGAGCGTGTACAGGTGCTAACTGCTACCCACAAAGCCCTTGGTCCACCAGCATGTGGCTGGATGTGTTAGTTATGGCTTCTTGTCCCTTGAGGTCCCAGTGGAATTGGGACACTCAGCACCCCTGGGACTCAGTCACTGCACTCCCAAAAGCCACTGCAGCAACAAAGTTGCTGAGAACAGCAGTGGCTGCTCAATCACATAACCTGATGACTTATTCATGCAACTGCAACATTCACTGTCGATAGGAACTACATGTGATGTGAAACATGTTTGATAGACAGGCACAGTGGCACACCTAATGGAATTAATCCAAAAATCACTTCTTGGCCACCGGCAGCCAGAACGCAAGTCAGCTTCTTGATGTTAACACTGTCATGCGAAAACACAAAATCAGTGGTATTCAGTTATAACAAGACTTCTTTGCCGAGCTACCTTCCATTGTACTTTCTTCAGTGCAGTTACTTAGCCTACATAAATAGAGTTTTAGACAGTTTAATAGTGATTAGTCATTTAAGTCAGTTAATTCAAGCATTACTCTAAAACATAAAGGCCATGTCTGATAGCTCCTCTGTGTGTTTTAATGGGCTGAATTTCTCAATCACTTCCCTAGGCTACATTCTACCACCACAGGGAAGAGACCAACCAACCAGCACTTGACCTTCAGCCAACAGAAACACTGTTGTCCAAAAGAACAACTTTAGCTAACCGCTTACACCTTGCATTCCCTTTAGGTGTGCAGTTAGATATAGGCTAGGTGTAAGCAATGTCCCAGTGGCTTGGGCAGGAGGCAGGCTAGGGTAAAGGCATAGAGGATAAGTGTCGTTTTCAAACAAAGTCCCAACAGTAACCATTTCCCAAGTCAGTCCTTATGGACCCAGATTAGTCCCAGCCTAATTCATGTTTGTCCCAGACATACCACAAAACGACATAACTGCTGAAAAACATTAAGGGGAGAGGTAGTTTCAACTTCCCAGCTGTTCCCACCTTTGATTATAAGGAGTAGACTAACCCCAGCCAGGCTAATTAAGAGGAATTAATTAAGTTTACAATGATTAGGTGTTCTATTTCCAATTAGACTGACATTGAGAGAGATGGTACACAGGGCTGCAGGCACTCTTTAAGGGGTACTGTTGATTTGGAGCGTATCGCAGTGTTGCAATGTCATTTTGTCACAAAAAAGGGCGGCTTCGTGTACTACTCTCCGACATTCAACGTACAGTACTCCTGCGAATATGAAAATTGCCATGCGCTGTATCATTCCTTCTAGAGGTGATTCATGCGTGATTCTAGGCTACTATGAAATGTAAAAACAGCTGTAGCCCTTTACTTTTTTCCTCTTCTATGTGACAAAAAATTACAACATTCTATTTTTAGCTGATATGGGAGCGAATACATTGAAGCAGCATATCAAATTGGATAATGTTGTAGGTCACACTGGAGTCGTTCCACCTCCAAAAGCACAAGAAAGAGCAGACACCATCTAAGATTGTTCTGAAATTTTTTCTGTAGTTAGAAACATAACATTTGCATTCCTGAAACATTATTTTGTTGAAATATAATTTGATCCAAGAAATTAAACGAAATGATTGCACTGAAATTGTCCATTATAATTTATAGGACTAACATAATCATCAATATATATAGTACCTAACATCCGATTTGGACCACTGGTCTAATTCTTCCCAACAATGAGGATTCTAACAAAATTATCAAAAGCCGCCAATGTACCCCACGCCAATCCCACACCAACAACCACTATACAGTATCAGTTATGTCTCCATGTCATCCTTCGTAATGTAATCCATGTGAAGCTGGTGATGTTTTATTTCCCGTTTTGGAGAAATTAGCCATTGAAGTCGATTGCATTATTTAACGTAAATGTGTTAAATAAAACAGAGTGTGTTCGGCCCGCCTTTTCCTGTCGTCCACGATCAGCTACGTAGTCTTGCTCACATTGAGGGAGAGGTTGTTGTCCTGGCACCATACTGCCAGTTCTCTGACCTCCTCCCTATAGGTCGTCTCATCGTTGTCGGTGATCAGGCCTACCACTGTTGTCGTCAGCAAACTTAATGATGGTGTTGGAGTCGTGTTTAGCCACGCAGTCGTGGGTGAACAGGGAATACAGGCGGGGACTAAGTACACACCCCCAAGGGGCCCCAGTGTTAAGGATCAGCGTGGCAGATGTGTTGTTGCCTACTCTAACCACCTGGGAGCGGCCTGTCAGGAAGTCCAGGATTCAGTTGCAGAGGGAGGTGTTTAGTCCCAGGGTCCTTAGCTTAGTGATGAGCACTATGGTGTTGACCGCTGAGCTGTAGTCAATGAACAGCATTCTCACATAGGTGTTCCTTTTGTCCAGGTGAGAAAGGGCAGTGTGGAGTGCGATTGAGATTGTGTCATCTGTGGATCTGTTGGGGCGGTATGTGAATTGGAGTGGGTCTAAGGTGTCCGGGAGGATGCTGTTGATGCGAGCCATGCCCAGCCTTTCAAAGCACTTCATGGCTACTGATGTGAGTGCCACGGGCGGTAGTCATTTAGGCAGGTTAGCTTCGCTTCCTTGGGAACAGGGACTATGGTGGTCTGCTTGAAACATGTAGGTATTACAGACTCGGTAAAGGGAGAGGTCGAAAAGGTCAGTGAAGACACCTGACAGTTGGTCTACGCATGCTTTGAGTACACGTCCTGGTAATCCGTCTGGCCCAGTGGCTTTGTGAATGTTGACCATTTTAAAGGTTTTGTTCACATCGGCTACCGAGAGTGTTATCACAGTCAACATGAGTAAAATCTATAGTTTTTTTACACAAAGTTGCAAAGAAAATATTGTGATCCATTTAATAAACACAGGAAACCACTTTCACACTGATTTGTGGTAGATGATGCAAGGGACTTCAATGGCTCATTTCTCTAAACGGGAGGGGGGTATAAAAAATATAAATAAATAAATGCTCACCAGGAATACACTTCAAAGGATGAAAAAGCAATACTTCAAGCTGCAGCTCCATACTACTTGTCAGATATAGAGAAATGATACTGTAGTGGTTGTTGGGGTGGGATTGGCATGGCGTGTGAGGGGGACCATGGGTGGCTTTGGACCATTTAATTGGCTACCACATGTTTTACTCAATGGCAGGAATAAGTTTGGTCCATATTGGACGTTGAGTACTATATTTGTAGAATATTATGTGGATCCTATCATTTAAAAGGGCTAAAGGTGTCCACTGCTCCAAAAATCCGACTCCACCCACAAGCGTAGATCAATTGAGTGAAGCTTGTATGGGCCTTTGGACTCTTGACTTTAACAAGCTTGTTTACTGTGTTCTCAGTAGTCAGCTTAGTCTCACAATGAGCAGATGGTTGGCATCATGCAGATTTAAACTCTCAGTCAACACACCTGGATGTACTTATCTAGGGCCATTGATGAGCTGTGTTGCTGAAATCCCCCCAAAATGCTTGGCAGCAGAAGACAAACTGTCGGGGGGGATGCAGCACAACTATACAGCGGCTCAGTCTGACCAGCTTGTAGTTTCTGTATGAGTCATTCGCCCGCTTTGAGATGGGTTATTCTCTTAGTTCAGCTCTGAGTGGCTGTCATATTTGGCTAGTGGCTAGGACTGCTACCCAGAATAATTAAAATAGTTCAGCTTGATTTGAAGCATCACTGACTGACTAGCCTACTCAGTTTCAAACAAAGGGATGTGTCAATCGGCATGCATTCATGCTGCACTAAGAACTGCAGTCAAGCCTGTTCTTGAACAAGTTCAAGGTAGAGTTTATACCAGACTATGAAGTTGTTTCAATCCATAAAATCATCCTTGTTCTGAATGTAAAAGGAACAACAACCACCAGGCCTGGGATGTCTGCACCTGAACCAGAATATCAACCCCAAAATCTTAAAATGAATAGGCCCTGCCGCCCTAGGCTGCCTGTGCCTATGTGGAGTGAGCGCTTGTGTTTAGAGGAGTGACAGAGGCCTAGGTATCAGATATCAGTGTGTCCATGAAATGTGCCTAGTATGACCCCCACCTGCTTCAGCTGTCACTGCCTGCCAGCACTACAGGGCAGGCTCATGTACTGTAGCTTTGTCCCCCGACAAGGGATTCTGTTGTTGGGACATTGGGCATGTAAAAATGGCTTGGAGGAGCCATCTGAGCGGTTGGCTATAGATTCCCTTACCTGCTAGTGACTTAATGCTGATTGACAAAATTTCTGACTCACTACAGGTTGTCCGGCAAGAACAAGGCAGATGTTCTATATCCAGAGTTTTATTCTCACCACCACACAGTTGTACACACATACAACAAAGAAGTAATCTTGTGGTTCTATAAAAGGAAAGAAAAAACAAAACCACATTAACGGAAGCTAATACAACTGGATCTATACATAGCCAACGATCTGTATCGGCCCAATGTCCCAACAGAATCTATCGTTGCGGCACGAAGCTAGCTCACAAAGTGCAGTCTGCACAGGGCCTACATTTAGGCCTAACTTAAAAGCCACTTGTCCTAGCTATGTTTACAGACAGACAATGTAAGTAATTCCACAGCATGTTCACAATAGATTGGTTGTTAATTTCCCATAGCACAGCTACCAGTTTCTTTGCATTGTACTTACTTTCCGGTTGGTCCTTTTGCAGGTAGGAATGTGAGACAATATATCGACAGGAAAGTAGAATTAAATAAACATTTCAAAGCACTGGCAGTGCTTTCAGATTTCTATCACCTGAAGCATGGGCAAAATAAGAAAATAAACACTCGCCACACAAGGATACTTGCCAAGCTCGTGAACACCTTTAAATGGTTCTGCACATGCTTCAGGTGATAGAAATCTGAAAGTACTACCAGCGCCTTGAAAAGTTGATTAAATTATACTTTCCTGTGGAAACCACACAGACAACAGGTAAGTTAAAATATCACTGTATTCAACATTCTGGTGTGAGGAAACTTTTGCCTGTTCTTAGTACTCATTTATGTCAGAAGTTGAATCCAATAAAATTCAACTTTGGGTGTCCAGGGTACTAGTTTCTCAGCTAAATGAAAGCAGGGCAGAGCTGCACTGAACCAACACAGGCAGTCAACAAGCTAAGACTCCCCATATAGTTATGTAATGCAAGGAATGTGATGCTTTTAACAAATAAACAATAAGTGAAACTCAGGACGTAGTTAGGGTGTGGCAAGCAAGGAATGGGAGACTTGCACAGATAGCTAAAGTATTGCTAGTTACACAGCAAGAAAACACTGATAAATAACGTTAGCTAAGATTAGTTGTGATATCTGTGTAGTAAACATATTTAGCTAACGTTAACTAGCTAACTTTACACAATGTTTCCTGTGTAGTAGCTAACGTTAGCTACTGTAGTGCTAAAAAAGCAATGACATAGCTAGTTAACATAAAACTAACTAGGTAGCTAGACAAGTGAATATTTAGGAAGCTACTTATTTAATCACTCCAGCAATCTAACGTTAGTTAGATATGGGTTTAGTTTAGCTAGCTAACTTTAGTAAACTACATAACATAGCAGAGTAGTTAAGATGTCAACGCTAGCCGCTAGAAACCTAGATAGGTAGCAAGAAACGTAGTTACCAACTGGCTAGCCAACGTTAGCTATCGAAATATGCACTAACTTTCAGTGTTACAATGTTAGACTGGGATGACAACTGGAGCAATTCATAAAAACACACCTAAGGGTGATAGCTATGTTTCTACCAGAGATATCTAGCTATATAGCTATTGTTTTATCGAATGAAATGTCACTTGGCTTGCAAGCAAGCTAGGCGAACATGCTAGCTAATGTCTGCCCCGTTGTTTACCTGCTGTCTCAGAGAAACGCTCCCTCTACACCATAATCAACGACACTCGGAATCAAGCCTCTTGCTGCACCTGCAGCGACAGATTAAAACTGAATTTCCGTCGCCAAACAACCTCTCAAATATATAATGAGAAATGTTAATACTGAAATGTTAAAAAGCTGACAATCAGCTGTAACAACTCCACTGCCGGTGTCATTAACGGAAGTGCAGGGATTGTTCCGTTAGTTATTGTTGTCCGGCCAAATATCAAATAAAACATTTGTTCCGCTAGGCAAAGAAAAATAAATAGGCAACACAGTTGGGCAAAATATGTAACACATCATTATTATGTTATGTAGACAACACAATATTTTATTGTTTTTTAAATGGTAAGGTGATTATTTGTTGGAAAAATATGCCAGCATGTTCGTCATGGATTTATCTCACAATATGTTGTGTCATTTTCAGCACAGGATACATTTCAGTAGTTGTCTCTTTTACAGTTCCAGCTTGCAGTCCCAATCGACAACTGAATGCATAAAACAGAACCGGAAAAGTAATTCACATAAAAGACATGAAATCGCCCTAAGAATTGTTTTGTAAATTATGTTTTTTAGTTACATACCATGTTAAGATTCAGATCAACTTTATTATCCCACCAGGGTTAATTCATTTGGTCATGTGCTTAAAGAGACGGTACATAAAACATGAAAACACAGAAACGACACAATATAATTCATTCAAAGTGCTTTAGCTAAACATTTAAAGTGAAATTGTACTGTATACTCAAGGGACCAATAGACTATCTATTATACAGCCTAATGGCAGTTGGAATAAAATAGTCCCCATATCTATCCGTTTTAATTTACGTTGAAGAAGTCTCTTTCCCCTTGTCTGGCTGCTGTTGTGACTGAATTTTGAATAAAGATGATGAGTACTGTCCTGTAAAATGCTTCAAGTTTTAGGAGGATGAGTTTTGTGTACAGGTTGGTAGCTGATTCTTGATCTATACCAACTGTCCTAATCAAGCACTGAAGCTTGACTTGGTCTTGCACTCGCACGTTTAAAAACACGCATATCAGACCAAAGGACAGCACACTCTGTTTTATTTAACCTTTATATAGCTAGGCAAGTCAGTTAAGAACAAATTCTTATTTACAATGACGGCCTACCAAAAGGAAAATGGTCTCCTGCAGGGATGGGGGCTGGAATAAAAAATAAAAAATGTAATAAAAATATAGGACAAAACACACTTAACGACAACAGAGACACCACAACACTACATAAAGAGAAGACTAAGACAACAACATAGGATGGCAGCAACACATGAAAACACAGCATGGTAGCAACACAACATGACAACAACATGGTAGCAAGACAACATGGCAGCAGCACAACATGGTAGCAGCACAAAACATGGTACAAACATTATTGGTTACAGACAATACAATACAGCACACGAAGCAGCCATAACTGATTGAATGAAGAGATGGAGATAAAACAGTCCAGTTTGAGTGTTTTTTGCAGCTCGTTCCAGTCGCTAGCTGCAGCGAACTGAAAAGAGAAGTGACCCAGGGATGTGTGTGCTTTGGGGACCTTTAACAGAATGTGACTGGCAGAACGGGTGTTGTATGTAGAGGATGAGGGCTGCAGTAGGTATCTCAGATAGGGGGTTGTGAGGCCTAAGACGGTTTCATAACCCTGCAGGATAGATTTATAGAACATTTGTAAGACATGGCAGTCGACTTTATAATGGTTCAGTTTGCGTAAAAAAAAACATTTTCTGTTGCAATTTCTTCATCTTTGCAAAGGCACAGTCATTTAATTTCAGTTTATTGTCTATTTCAATTCCCAGGTACTTATATGTGGTCACTCTATCGACTGAATCCCCATTGATATTCGTAGAGGGTAGTGGAGTTTTGTTTATCAATGTCCTTCTCTTTTGTTTTCTTAACGTTTATTTCAAGAAAGTTATCTGCGCATCACTAGACACATTTTGCAGTTTCTCTGTCAAAACATTGAACAGAGGCTTGGTCTGGGTGGAGGAAACCCACAACAGCGATGTCATCTGCATATTAAAAAAAATGTGTGGGCTGTGTTGTTTGAGTACAGTCTGTACAGTATCGGTGAAAGTACACTACCTTGAGGGGCTCCCGTGTTCACTGTTCTAAATGTAGAGAAGGCGGAGTTAAACTTCACTTGTTGAGTATGGTTCACAAGGAACCATTGGATGGTGTTAAACGAGCTATTGAAGTCAATTAATAACATTTTCACTAGGCTATTTGCCTTTTCTAATTAAGTAATAAGGCCAGAGGAGGTTTGGTATATGTTCTTAAGCACGACGCAACGTGGAGTGCTAGGACACAGCCCTTAGCCGTGGTATATTGGCCATATATAACAAACCCTTTGGTGCCTTATTGCTATTATAAACTGGTTACCAACGTAATTAGAACAGTAAAAATAAATGTTGTTTTCTCATACCCATGGTATACAGTCTGTCTGAAAGCCATTGTAAATCAATCTACATTCAGGGCTCGAACCACCCAATTTATAAATGTTCTTATAAACTGGTAGTTCAAGCCCTGAATGCTGATTGGCTGACAGCTGCTGTATATCAGACCGTATACCACAGGGATGACAAAACATTTATTTGTACTGCTCTAATTACGTTGGTAACCAGTTCATAATAGCAATAAGGCACCTCGGGGGTTTGTGGTTTAAGGTAAATATACCAAGGCTAAGTGTAAGGACCGACGCTGGAGATGAGAAGCAAGTACAGGGAGTGAACATTTAATGGAAAACGGACATCAAACAAAACAAGAATGGCGTCTGGATGGGGGGGAACAAAACAACATTTTGACAATAATGCTGACACGGGGAACAAAACTGAGGAACAGACAGATATAGAGGGGGCAATCAACAACGTGAAGTAGTCCAGGTGAGTCCAATGAGCGCTGATGTGAGGAATGATGGTGACAGGTGTGTGTAGTGATCGGCAGCCTGGCGCCCTCGAGCGCCAAGGAGGGGGAGCGGGTGCAGGCGTGACACTAAGGGCTGTTTCCAGGCACTCTGCGTTGCGTCATGCATAAGAACAGCCCTTAGCTGTGGTAAATTGGCCATATGTTCAGTGACAGCTGGAACATTTTCTGGAACAGTTAAGCGAGATGGTCTGCGCATGCCTGAAGTGCCTTGCTGCTGACGCTGTCGGTACCATATGATTATCGTGGGTTGACACGTTGAAAGTATTGCTTGACGTCATTCACAGAGATCTGTATATCAACAGCTGGTATGCTGTCTATACTGTCCAAGGCCACTTTCTGCTGCGGTGCAAAATCACACGTCAAAGCTAGTCGTGGATAAAAGTTTTGAGAATGACACAAACATCAATAACAACGTCTGCTGCCTCAGTTTGTATGATGGCAATTTGCATATACTCTAGAATGTTATGAAGAGTGATCAGATGAATTGCAATGTCCCTCTTTGCCATGCAAATAAACTGAAACCCAAAAAACTGAAACTGAAACCCACAAAAGGACCAGCTGACATCATGTCAGTGATTCTTTCGTTAACACAGGTGTGAGTGTTGATGAGGACAAGGCTGGAGATCACTCTGTCATAATGATTGAGATCCAATAACAGACTGGAAGCTTCAAAGGGAGGGTGGTGCTTGGAATCATTGTTCTTCCTCTGTCAATCATGGTTTGCAAGGAAACACGTGCCGTCATCATTGCTTTGCACAAAAAGGGCTTCACAGGCAAGGATATTGCTGCCAGTAAGATTGCACCTAAATCAACCATTTATCAGATCATCAAGAACTTGTTGTGAAGAAGGCTTCTAGGCGCCCAAGAAAGTCCAGCAAGCGCCAGGACCGTCTCCTAAAGTTGATTCAGCTGCGGGATCGGGGCACCACCAGAACAGAGCTTGCTCAGGAATGGCAGCAGTCAGGTGTGAGTGCATCTGCACACACAGTGAGGCGAAGACTTTTGGAGGATGGCCTGGTGTCAAGAAGTGCAGCAAAAAAGCCACTTCTCTCCAGGAAAAACATCAGGAACAGACTGATATTCTGCAAAAGGTACAGGGATTGGACCGCTGAGGACTGGGCTAAAGTCATTTTCTCTGATGAATCCCCTTTCTGATTGTTTGGGGCATCTGGGAAAAAGCTTGTCCGGAGAAGACAAGGTGAGCGCTACCATCAGTCCTGTGTCATGCCAACAGTAAAGCATCCTGAGACCATTCATGTGTGGGTGTCACGATCGTGTGGAGGAGAGACGGACCAAAACGCAGCATGTGGAAAATAAGCCATCTTCTTTTTATTATGAAGAAGGAGAAACGAAACAAAACACTTACAAACTAACAAAACAATAAACGACCGTGAAGCTATAAACGTAGTGCACACACACAGGCTACGAACGTTCACCATAGACAATTACCCACAACAAACTAAAGCCTATGGTTACCTTAAATATGGCTCCCAATCAGAGGCAACTGAAACCAGCTGTCTCTAATTGGGAACCCATTCAGGCAACCATAGACTTTCCTAAACAACTACACCCAAACATAGACACAGCTAGACACATTCACTCAACACAAACCCATACACTACACCCAACACCCCCTTTACCATATAACCACCCAAAACCGACAAAACACAAACATTCCCCATGTCACACCCTGACCTAACTAAAATAATAAAGAAAACAAAGAATACTAAGGCCAGGGCGTGACAGTGGGGTTGCTTCTCAGCCAAGGGAGTGGGCTCACTCACAATTTTGCCTAAGAACACAGCCATGAATAAAGAATGGTACCAACACAGCCTACGAGAGCAACTTCTCCCAACCATCCAGGAACAGTTTGGTGACGAACAATGCCTTTTCCAGCATGATGGAGCACCTTGCCATAAGGCAAAAGTGATAACTAAGTGGCTCGGGGAACAAAACATTGATATTTTGGGTCCATAGCCAGGAAACTCCCCAGACCTTAATCCCATTGAGAACTTGTGGTCAATTCTCAAGAGGCGGGTGGACAAACAAAAACCCACAAATTATGACAAACTCCAAGCATTGATTATGCAAGAATGGGCTGCCATCAGTCAGGATGTGGCCCAGAAGTTAATTGACAGCATGCCAGTACGGATTGCAGAGGTCTTGAAAAAGAAGGGTCAACACTGCAAATATTGACTCTTTGCATCAACTTCATGTAATTGTCAATAAAAGCCTTTGACACCTATGAAATGCTTGTAATTCTACTTCAGTATTCCATAGTAACACCTGACAAAAATATCTAAAGACACTGAAGCAGCAAACTTTGTGAAAATTAATATTTGTCATTCTCAAAACTTTTGGCCACGACTGTACAATAGAAACTGTTCAAATGATTTGCAAAAGCAAGGTCATTTTCGACAGTCACACAATGTCTCTTTGGTTTGTAGCCTGTGATGGTATGTAGCACTTACCAGGCTTTCCAAATGTCCTTGTCCTTGAAAAGTTTTCAATTTTTTCATGCTTTGCCTCTAAATATTTTTCATTTCCTCTTTACTGCCACCTGATTTAAATTTGTTTGAAAACAATTTGTTTTCTGGTTGAGGAGCTCTTATAATTCCAAAGTTACCCACAGTTTATTATTGGGGAAGATGTTGACTTTCATTTTGAATAACGAGATCCTCACAGAAACTGATGTACTCAGAGACGGTATCCGCTGCCTATTCCAGGTTATCGGCGCTGTCCACCAGGAACGCCCAGTGAGTGGACTCGAAACAGTCAAAAGAGATAACATTTTACTTTTTTTTATTAGAAAATGTAAATACTTTGTGGGAAAAAACCTTGCTTCTCCTCACCCACTCACAAGAACTTGCAGCCTCAGCTAACTTCTACACATTGGAAATTACCCAATCCTCACAATGCTACATAAGCCTACTATATTCACACACACTGACACAAGACTCGGAGTGTTTGGGTTTCTGTACCAATTAGCCTATGTCAGTTCTGATTCCCAAGCAACAGTGCCCTCTTGCTCTGACTGTCAGGGCCTGCATTTGGTGTCTCATGAATGGGGCTCCACTGTCTGTTAGTGCCAAGTCATAACTTTTTTGTTTTACCCAAGTGTTACAGGCAGCAGAGCTAAATAAAAACTCAGAGGTTATGAGCATGAGAGAATAGAAGCAATCCATGATCCAAATAAACCTAAAATAAAAAGTTCTGCACCCCAGCACTGCTTTTCTATGTTGTTTTTGCCACTTGATGGAATCAGATGAAGATGTTGGAGAGCAGTGTTGTTATAATTGGAAAGATGTTATCAGGAGGCTGGCCAGCCAGTTCCTCTTTGCATTTCATATCATAGTGCATCTGCAGCAGAGAATCCCTCAATCCTGAACCGCTCATTCTAACAATGACACAATGGTCTTCGGCTACCCACCCTTTCCAAAGGGATTATTTCTTCAGCAAGGCAGCCATCCTTAGTATTAGTTTTGGGAATGCTGATAAGGGCCTCGGGGCAGTAGCTGAAACAATGTATTTCTTATCTCTAAAATCCCTATTTTTCCATATCTGCATATGTACATTTAATTAAGCATATATAGGGTTTTCAGCAGTATTCAGGCATTTCAGTCATTGCTGAAGTGAGGAACTAATACTTTTTGTTTGTTGAAATCTGCTGCTGTGCACAACACATAAGGATGCATTTCAATCTATTTTCTTAAATGCGTCATATTTTCACCAACATTGAATGAGATGTCAATTCTTTCCCCTCTATGTCATCATCAGTTCCATGATAGAGCTACTAGCCAATTGGCCCTCTCACAAAGCAAATATGACCTGGTGCAATGAGTGTCTGCTCTCTCTCTCAAACAACATGTGTTCACGACAAGTCAGTGTCTGATTAATGGCCATCCACTTCCACGATATACAGAGCAGGCTAGGGGTCAGATTTATTATACATCTTTTGTTTATATGTGTCAGCATTATTCTGTAGACTCGGAGGCCCCAATGACAGTAAATATCCCAGAACTGAGAGTGTATCTATACATAGAGTGTGTATAGAGTGTATCTATACATTCTTTACTCCTGTGGTCTGGTCCTGGTCTGTACTCATTCTGATCCCCTGGTGTGACTGTGGCTCCAGAAGTGATGTGGGACTGAGGGATAGGAGTTCATCCCTCTTTTGCCCCAGCTTGGCCCCCTTATTCAGAGAAAGTATGGATGTGAAACAACCCGCTGTTCCCTGCCCTATATCACACACAAACACACAAGCAAGCGCACACACACTTTCCATGCTTTGTGGGGGTGGACATCTGGCACAGCACGCTACTTATTTTGGTCCAGGAGTGGAACCCACTTTCTATTGAATGTTCTGGTTGGCTATATTTTACCAAACATTGTGATGGACTCAAGGGGTATGGAGAGGCATATTTTCCTAAAGCAATGTTATTTACTGTTTCTTCTGTGAATGTTTCTACAGATGGAGGTAATTATGTCCCCCGCTATGCCCATACAGGTAGGACAAGCTGCTGTGACATCCTCTCTCTCTCTACATCTTACCACACAGATACACACATGCAGGCTTATACACACGTACACACACACAGAGATCTTCATTCATCACTATTTATATTGGTGATAATACAGAGCTGTGAGAGACTTTCCATGATATTGTATCATAAAAAAATCTCAAAGGGAAAGAAAAATACAACAGATGATATGAGCATAACAACTCAGTGCTTGAATTTTTAAAAAAGGAACCAAGGCTGAGCCATTGAAAAGAGAAGGTGACTGACATTTAAATCAAATATATCCAATGAGGGATTATTTTTATTGCCTTTCGGGTCTGAGGAAATTGTATTCACTGAATTAATAAAAAGCATAAGCTAAACAAATAAAACCTCTGCAAAAAGACAAACTGTTTTCATCCTAAGAATGAATTATAGAACAGGGCAGAGGGCAAAGCTTGTTTTCACATGGTGAAAGGAAAAACCCCATAGCATTTCTGCTATTGAGTATTTGCAGTTTATATTGAAATGATAACAGGCATGGAAACTTATTTTTCATACAGTCAGTGTCATCAGCCATGAACCAAAACCTCAAACTTAATAGGCAATCAAAAACAGTATTTTGTCAAACTATATTTGCCTGTGGTATTTCTGCTGGTCAGACCACCATTGTGACATTTCAACACACTGTGATACTGGCAGGCAGGGTAAAACAATTTTCATTATTTATACCACAATGTGGATTTGACCCAAGTTAGATTACAAACAAGCCAACCAGTGAGTCAGTCAGTCAACACTGCAGCCAACATCATTTCCTGCTACAAATGAAAGTCACCAGCACTCTCTCTTGGCTCTTCAACCATGCCAGGCTTCAGTTTACAGAATATTAAAATAGGAGCTATATAGGCCAATGTTGCTTAGGAAAAGGGTATGAAGATAAGGTCAGATCTGGGTGTAGACAGACCCCTACTGCAAATTTGGCTGATATGTGTCTCAGTTTTCATTGTGTTTGCTAGACAGTGTTTCCACTAACAGGGGACAGGACAGCCCTTCAGAAGAGTGACAGCTGTCTGTCATACAAGATTATGTTGTGACAACCTGATGAGGACCACAGTCTACTGGTCTAGGACCAGAGTAAACCCTGTCTGTCATATAAGATCATGGTCATAACTTCAGGATGTGGACTGTGTCTGCTGGTCTAGGACCAGGCTTTTACCAGAGGCCTGACAGACTTATATGACCCAGTTGAAGAAGACCAGAGGTGGAGTGTTCTGTCACTTTGGGTCATCTGTGGATAGTGTCATACAGGATCAGAGTCAGAACACATGGCTAACACAGACAGATTCACTAACTGGCTAGCTACAACAGGAAGTAACATACGTAGCCTAAGAAGTAATAGTGGTGTATAGGGTCTGTGTTATCACACTGAATAGTAGAATGTTTTTTACTGCACTACCATTTGCCACTGATATCTCTCTACTACTGAGAATGATATTAATTAGTGTACAGCCTTGAGGTGGGCTTGCAACATAGCACTTTTGTGAAGCCATTGAGCGAGCATCTTTCCGAAATGGAAATCAATCACAACACGTCTGTCTGCTGTAGATGCATACTGTAGTTATTCATCTGATATTCACAGTGGATTATCATATACATCCTGCAGAAAACATTGAGGGTGTATGATATTTCATTTAACCTTGTAATATAATTGTTTTCCATTAAACAAATGTTATATGTCAGGAAAAATGTAGACTTTATGCACATCACACAATATAGAAAATACATGTGTATTGTTATCGCAGGTAATGGATAGAGCACCAAGAGAACCTTGAAATGACCAGCTAACTCCTCTGCCAGGGGGAAAGTTGACACTAGTGTCATGAGAGATCAATGTAATGTATACATGGGTAAAGAAACCTTTATATTGCCATTAAATATTACTATGATTATATTATCTGGTGCCACATTATTTCAGATGGCAATACCTCTCTAGCAGAATTCACATATTTTTTAAATAAAATAAAATAAATGAATCACTAGGATATTTGATATGTAGAGCTAATACAAACCAGACTATTCTGTTCCTCTAGGTCAGCGCATCTTCACTTGGTCCCACGGAAACTCCATTAATGCTTATTAAATGCAATGAAGTGGAAAGTAATGGTATGATCTGGCCCATAATCTGGACATGTGGACATATACTTCCCCAAGGCAGTCTGTGTGTATGTGGGGAAAACATGCCATTTTCATCAGAGGTTGTGTAGCTACTGTAGATCACTGTGATTAAACACTGACCTCTAGTGACCATAGTTGGAACAGCACCATAGTCAGTAGAGTGCTAATTTCAAACACCCAGAACTAAAATCTCACATAATTGCATATGATTATGTAAAGGGAATCTGTTCAGGAGAGATTATTAGAGCGCAGGTAGCAGCTATACAAATGTCATGGAAGCAGATGCAAAAAGACACATTCAATAATGGCAACAATAAAATGGCATGACAATATTTTGTAGCTAAAGACACTGCATCATTGGAATTTAGCAATTGGAAATAGAGAATTGTGTGATTGACTTCTCCCTCCTAGACAGAGGCATAAACACGCACAAGCACACAGACACACAAAATGAACACCCATGCTGGAAAGTCATCTAAAGAAGCTTGTATCCATGAAGCAAAACCTCTAGAGACTGAAAGTGCTATGCTAGGTACTTTTCCCTGTATATACTATTCCCTCTGCTTTGAGGCCCAATGTCCTCTTGTTTCTGTGATATAATGTTAACTGATACCTTGACATTTTTACACAATTACTAAGTATAAAAGTTAATATAACAGCACAACCAGCATCACCAAGGCCTTGGGAGGTTATGTTGTGAGGGACCAACCTGTGGGTGATGTCTGTGGACAGTCTCCTGGTCTCCTCTGTGTCTTTCTTTAGTAGTCCACAATAGGACTTGGCAAAAGAGCACAAACCGATCGGGAACCAGGCCAGAATTCGCAGACAACTTTGTGATTTGGTTTGGTTCCTGAGATATAGTTCAGATGGCACTGTTTCAGAATAGTATCAGTAGTTGTAGTAGCTTTTATGTGCTCACCTGAGGGAAACGCGCATGAATTTGAGCAGACAAGAGTCCCATTGTCCAGCTTGGACCTTGGCCTAATTTCACTGTGTCCCCATCAAGAAAGGACTTTAACCCTACAGTCCCCTTCACACTGTGGTTCTGACAACCCGGCAGATGGTCTTGGTAAATCCATGTCAATTTAACAGTGAAGAAAATGATTTTGTACCTACAAGTCTAGTAGGCCTACTTATACCAAAACGCTTTCTATGACTAATGTAAAGAGAGTTTGAGTCAACATTAGTGTCAATCAAAACAAAACAAGACACTCCAGTCTAGTCCACCCTCCTCCTTTCCCCTCTGTGGTTGACTCTGACATGTAGGAGATGTTAGGGGGGTGACTCTGACCTGTAGAATATGTTAGGGGGGTGGCTCTGACCTGTAGAATATGTTAGGGGGGTGGCTCTGACCTGTAGAATATGTTAGGGGGGTGGCTCTGACCTGTAGAATATGTTAGGGGGGTGGCTCTGACCTGTAGAATATGTTAGGGGGGTGGCTCTGACCTGTAGAATATGTTAGGGGGGTGGCTCTGACCTGTAGAATATGTTAGGGGGGTGGCTCTGACCTGTAGAATATGTTAGGGGGTGGCTCTGACCTGTAGAATATGTTAGGGGGTGGCTCTGACCTGTAGAATATGTTAGGGGGTGGCTCTGACCTGTAGAATATGTTAGGGGTGTGGCTCTGACCTGTAGAATATGTTAGGGGGGTGGCTCTGACCTGTAGAATATGTTAGGGGGGTGGCTCTGACCTGTAGGAGATGTTAGGGGGTGGCTCTGACCTGTAGAATATGTTAGGGGGGTGGCTCTGACCTGTAGAATATGTTAGGGGTGTGGCTCTGACCTGTAGAATTTGTTAGGGGGGTGACTCTGACCTGTAGAATATGTTAGGGGGGTGGCTCTGACCTGTAGAATATGTTAGGGGGGTGACTCTGACCTGTAGAATATGTTAAGGGGGGGGGGGCTCTGACCTGTAGAATATGTTAGGGGGGGTGACTCTGACCTGTAGAATATGTTAGGGGGGTGGCTCTGACCTGTAGAATATGTTAGGGGGGTGGCTCTGACCTGTAGAATATGTTAGGGGGGTGACTCTGACCTGTAGAATATGTTAGGGGGGGTGGCTCTGATCTGTAGAACATGTTAGGGGGGTGGCTCTGACCTGTAGAATATGTTAGGGGGGTGGCTCTGACCTGTAGAATATGTTAGGGGGGTGGCTCTGACCTGTAGAATATGTTAGGGGGGTGGCTCTGACCTGTAGAATATGTTAGGGGGGTGGCTCTGACCTGTAGAATATGTTAGGGGGGTGGGTCTGACCTGTAGAATATGTTAGGGGGGTGGCTCTGACCTGTAGAATATGTTAGGGGGTGGCTCTGACCTGTAGAATTAGTTAGGGGGGTGGCTCTGACCTGTAGAATATGTTAGGGGGGGTGGCTCTGACCTGTAGAATATGTTAGGGGGTGGCTCTGACCTGTAGAACATGTTAGGGGGGGTGGCGCTGACCTGTAGAATATGTTAGGGGGGTGGCTCTGACCTGTAGAATATGTTAGGGGGGGTGGCTCTGACCTGTAGAATGTTAGGGGGGTGGCTCTGACCTGTAGAATATGTTAGGGGGGTGGCTCTGACCTGTAGAATATGTTAGGGGGGTGGCTCTGACCTGTAGAATATGTTAGGGGGGTGGCTCTGACCTGTAGAATATGTTAGGGGGGTGGCTCTGACCTGTAGAATATGTTAGGGGGTGGCTCTGACCTGTAGAATATGTTAGGGGGTGGCTCTGACCTGTAGAATATGTTAGGGGGGTGGCTGTGACCTGTAGAATATGTTAGGGGGGTGGCTCTGACCTGTAGAATATGTTAGGGGGGTGGCTCTGACCTGTAGAATATGTTAGGGGGGTGGCTCTGACCTGTAGAATATGTTAGGGGGGTGGCTCTGACCTGTAGAATATGTTAGGGGGGTGGCTCTGACCTGTAGAATATGTTAGGGGGGTGGCTCTGACCTGTAGAATATGTTAGGGGGTGGCTCTGACCTGTAGAATATGTTAGGGGGGTGGCTCTGACCTGTAGAATATGTTAGGGGGGTGGCTCTGACCTGTAGAATATGTTAGGGGGGTGGCTCTGACCTGTATAATATGTTAGGGGGTGGCTATGACCTGTAGAATATGTTAGGGGATGGCTCTGACCTGTAGAATATGTTAGGGGGGTGGCTCTGACCTGTAGAATATGTTAGGGGGTGGCTCTGACCTGTAGAATATGTTAGGGGGGTGGCTCTGACCTGTAGAATATGTTAGGGGTGTGGCTCTGACCTGTAGAATATGTTAGGGGGGTGGCTCTGACCTGTAGAATATGTTAGGGGGGTGGCTCTGACCTGTAGAATATGTTAGGGGGGTGGCTCTGACCTGTAGAATATGTTAGGGGGGTGACTCTGACCTGTAGAATATGTTAGGGGGGGTGGCTCTGATCTGTAGAATATGTTAGGGGGGTGGCTCTGACCTGTAGAATATGTTAGGGGGGTGGCTCTGACCTGTAGAATATGTTAGGGGTGTGGCTCTGACCTGTAGAATATGTTAGGGGGGTGGCTCTGACCTGTAGAATATGTTAGGGGGGTGGCTCTGACCTGTAGGAGATGTTAGGGGGTGGCTCTGACCTGTAGAATATGTTAGGGGGGTGGCTCTGACCTGTAGAATATGTTAGGGGTGTGGCTCTGACCTGTAGAATTTGTTAGGGGGGTGACTCTGACCTGTAGAATATGTTAGGGGGGTGGCTCTGACCTGTAGAATATGTTAGGGGGGTGACTCTGACCTGTAGAATATGTTAAGGGGGGGGGGGGCTCTGACCTGTAGAATATTTTAGGGGGGGTGACTCTGACCTGTAGAATATGTTAGGGGGGTGGCTCTGACCTGTAGAATATGTTAGGGGGGTGGCTCTGACCTGTAGAATATGTTAGGGGGGTGACTCTGACCTGTAGAATATGTTAGGGGGGGTGGCTCTGATCTGTAGAATATGTTAGGGGGGTGGCTCTGACCTGTATAATATGTTAGGGGGTGGCTATGACCTGTAGAATATGTTAGGGGATGGCTCTGACCTGTAGAATATGTTAGGGGGGTGGCTCTGACCTGTAGAATATGTTAGGGGGTGGCTCTGACCTGTAGAATATGTTAGGGGGGTGGCTCTGACCTGTAGAATATGTTAGGGGGGTGGCTCTGACCTGTAGAATATGTTAGGGGGGGTGGCTCTGACCTGTAGAATGTTAGGGGGGTGGCTCTGACCTGTAGAATATGTTAGGGGGGTGGCTCTGACCTGTAGAATATGTTAGGGGGGTGGCTCTGACCTGTAGAATATGTTAGGGGGGTGACTCTGACCAGTAGAATATGTTAGGGGGGGTGGCTCTGATCTGTAGAATATGTTAGGGGGGTGGCTCTGACCTGTAGAATATGTTAGGGGGGTGGCTCTGACCTGTAGAATATGTTAGGGGGGTGGCTCTGACCTGTAGAATATGTTAGGGGGGTGGCTCTGACCTGTAGAATATGTTAGGGGGGTGGCTCTGACCTGTAGAATATGTTAGGGGGGTGGGTCTGACCTGTAGAATATGTTAGGGGGTGGCTCTGACCTGTAGAATATGTTAGGGGGTGTGACTTTGACCTGTAGAATATGTTAGGGGGGTGGCTCTGACCTGTAGAATATGTTAGGGGGGTGGCTCTGACCTGTAGAATATGTTAGGGGGGTGACTCTGACCTGTAGAATATGTTAGGGGGGGTGGCTCTGATCTGTAGAATATGTTAGGGGGGTGGCTCTGACCTGTAGAATATGTTAGGGGGGTGGCTCTGACCTGTAGAATATGTTAGGGGTGTGGCTCTGACCTGTAGAATATGTTAGGGGGGTGGCTCTGACCTGTAGGAGATGTTAGGGGGTGGCTCTGACCTGTAGAATATGTTAGGGGGGTGGCTCTGACCTGTAGAATATGTTAGGGGTGTGGCTCTGACCTGTAGAATTTGTTAGGGGGGTGACTCTGACCTGTAGAATATGTTAGGGGGGTGGCTCTGACCTGTAGAATATGTTAGGGGGGTGACTCTGACCTGTAGAATATGTTAAGGGGGCGGGGGCTCTGACCTGTAGAATATGTTAGGGGGGGTGACTCTGACCTGTAGAATATGTTAGGGGGGTGGCTCTGACCTGTAGAATATGTTAGGGGGGTGGCTCTGACCTGTAGAATATGTTAGGGGGGTGACTCTGACCTGTAGAATATGTTAGGGGGGTGGCTCTGACCTGTAGAATATGTTAGGGGGGTGGCTCTGACCTGTAGAATATGTTAGGGGGGTGGCTCTGACCTGTAGAATATGTTAGGGGGTGGCTCTGACCTGTAGAATATGTTAGGGGGGTGGCTCTGACCTGTAGAATATGTTAGGGGGGTGGCTCTGACCTGTAGAATATGTTAGGGGGGTGGCTCTGACCTGTATAATATGTTAGGGGGTGGCTATGACCTGTAGAATATGTTAGGGGATGGCTCTGACCTGTAGAATATGTTAGGGGGGTGGCTCTGACCTGTAGAATATGTTAGGGGGTGGCTCTGACCTGTAGAATATGTTAGGGGGGTGGCTCTGACCTGTAGAATATGTTAGGGGTGTGGCTCTGACCTGTAGAATATGTTAGGGGGGTGGCTCTGACCTGTAGAATATGTTAGGGGGGTGGCTCTGACCTGTAGAATATGTTAGGGGGGTGGCTCTGACCTGTAGAATATGTTAGGGGGGTGACTCTGACCTGTAGAATATGTTAGGGGGGGTGGCTCTGATCTGTAGAATATGTTAGGGGGGTGGCTCTGACCTGTAGAATATGTTAGGGGGGTGGCTCTGACCTGTAGAATATGTTAGGGGTGTGGCTCTGACCTGTAGAATATGTTAGGGGGGTGGCTCTGACCTGTAGAATATGTTAGGGGGGTGGCTCTGACCTGTAGGAGATGTTAGGGGGTGGCTCTGACCTGTAGAATATGTTAGGGGGGTGGCTCTGACCTGTAGAATATGTTAGGGGTGTGGCTCTGACCTGTAGAATTTGTTAGGGGGGTGACTCTGACCTGTAGAATATGTTAGGGGGGTGGCTCTGACCTGTAGAATATGTTAGGGGGGTGACTCTGACCTGTAGAATATGTTAAGGGGGGGGGGGGCTCTGACCTGTAGAATATTTTAGGGGGGGTGACTCTGACCTGTAGAATATGTTAGGGGGGTGGCTCTGACCTGTAGAATATGTTAGGGGGGTGGCTCTGACCTGTAGAATATGTTAGGGGGGTGACTCTGACCTGTAGAATATGTTAGGGGGGGTGGCTCTGATCTGTAGAATATGTTAGGGGGGTGGCTCTGACCTGTATAATATGTTAGGGGGTGGCTATGACCTGTAGAATATGTTAGGGGATGGCTCTGACCTGTAGAATATGTTAGGGGGGTGGCTCTGACCTGTAGAATATGTTAGGGGGTGGCTCTGACCTGTAGAATATGTTAGGGGGGTGGCTCTGACCTGTAGAATATGTTAGGGGGGTGGCTCTGACCTGTAGAATATGTTAGGGGGGGTGGCTCTGACCTGTAGAATGTTAGGGGGGTGGCTCTGACCTGTAGAATATGTTAGGGGGGTGGCTCTGACCTGTAGAATATGTTAGGGGGGTGGCTCTGACCTGTAGAATATGTTAGGGGGGTGACTCTGACCAGTAGAATATGTTAGGGGGGGTGGCTCTGATCTGTAGAATATGTTAGGGGGGTGGCTCTGACCTGTAGAATATGTTAGGGGGGTGGCTCTGACCTGTAGAATATGTTAGGGGGGTGGCTCTGACCTGTAGAATATGTTAGGGGGGTGGCTCTGACCTGTAGAATATGTTAGGGGGGTGGCTCTGACCTGTAGAATATGTTAGGGGGGTGGGTCTGACCTGTAGAATATGTTAGGGGGGTGGCTCTGACCTGTAGAATATGTTAGGGGGTGTGACTTTGACCTGTAGAATATGTTAGGGGGGTGGCTCTGACCTGTAGAATATGTTAGGGGGGTGGCTCTGACCTGTAGAATATGTTAGGGGGGTGACTCTGACCTGTAGAATATGTTAGGGGGGGTGGCTCTGATCTGTAGAATATGTTAGGGGGGTGGCTCTGACCTGTAGAATATGTTAGGGGGGTGGCTCTGACCTGTAGAATATGTTAGGGGTGTGGCTCTGACCTGTAGAATATGTTAGGGGGGTGGCTCTGACCTGTAGGAGATGTTAGGGGGTGGCTCTGACCTGTAGAATATGTTAGGGGGGTGGCTCTGACCTGTAGAATATGTTAGGGGTGTGGCTCTGACCTGTAGAATTTGTTAGGGGGGTGACTCTGACCTGTAGAATATGTTAGGGGGGTGGCTCTGACCTGTAGAATATGTTAGGGGGGTGACTCTGACCTGTAGAATATGTTAAGGGGGCGGGGGCTCTGACCTGTAGAATATGTTAGGGGGGGTGACTCTGACCTGTAGAATATGTTAGGGGGGTGGCTCTGACCTGTAGAATATGTTAGGGGGGTGGCTCTGACCTGTAGAATATGTTAGGGGGGTGACTCTGACCTGTAGAATATGTTAGGGGGGGTGGCTCTGATCTGTAGAATATGTTAGGGGGGTGGCTCTGACCTGTAGAATATGTTAGGGGGGTGGCTCTGACCTGTAGAATATGTTAGGGGGGTGGCTCTGACCTGTAGAATATGTTAGGGGGGTGGCTCTGACGTGTAGAATATGTTAGGGGGGTGGCTCTGACCTGTAGAATATGTTAGGGGGGTGGGTCTGACCTGTAGAATATGTTAGGGGGGTGGCTCTGACCTGTAGAATATGTTAGGGGGTGGCTCTGACCTGTAGAATTAGTTAGGGGGGTGGCTCTGACCTGTAGAATATGTTAGGGGGGGTGGCTCTGACCTGTAGAATATGTTAGGGGGTGGCTCTGACCTGTAGAACATGTTAGGGGGGGTGGCGCTGACCTGTAGAATATGTTAGGGGGGTGGCTCTGACCTGTAGAATATGTTAGGGGGGGTGGCTCTGACCTGTAGAATGTTAGGGGGGTGGCTCTGACCTGTAGAATATGTTAGGGGGGTGGCTCTGACCTGTAGAATATGTTAGGGGGGTGGCTCTGACCTGTAGAATATGTTAGGGGGGTGGCTCTGACCTGTAGAATATGTTAGGGGGGTGGCTCTGACCTGTAGAATATGTTAGGGGGTGGCTCTGACCTGTAGAATATGTTAGGGGGTGGCTCTGACCTGTAGAATATGTTAGGGGGGTGGCTGTGACCTGTAGAATATGTTAGGGGGGTGGCTCTGACCTGTAGAATATGTTAGGGGGGTGGCTCTGACCTGTAGAATATGTTAGGGGGGTGGCTCTGACCTGTAGAATATGTTAGGGGGGTGGCTCTGACCTGTAGAATATGTTAGGGGGGTGGCTGTGACCTGTAGAATATGTTAGGGGGGTGGCTCTGACCTGTAGAATATGTTAGGGGGGTGGCTCTGACCTGTAGAATATGTTAGGGGGGTGGCTCTGACCTGTAGAATATGTTAGGGGGGTGGCTCTGACCTGTAGAATATGTTAGGGGGGTGGCTCTGACCTGTAGAATATGTTAGGGGGGTGGCTCTGACCTGTAGAATATGTTAGGGGGTGGCTCTGACCTGTAGAATATGTTAGGGGGGTGGCTCTGACCTGTATAATATGTTAGGGGGTGGCTATGACCTGTAGAATATGTTAGGGGATGGCTCTGACCTGTAGAATATGTTAGGGGGGTGGCTCTGACCTGTAGAATATGTTAGGGGGTGGCTCTGACCTGTAGAATATGTTAGGGGGGTGGCTCTGACCTGTAGAATATGTTAGGGGGGTGGCTCTGACCTGTAGAATATGTTAGGGGGGGTGGCTCTGACCTGTAGAATGTTAGGGGGGTGGCTCTGACCTGTAGAATATGTTAGGGGGGTGGCTCTGACCTGTAGAATATGTTAGGGGGGTGGCTCTGACCTGTAGAATATGTTAGGGGGGTGACTCTGACCTGTAGAATATGTTAGGGGGGGTGGCTCTGATCTGTAGAATATGTTAGGGGGGTGGCTCTGACCTGTAGAATATGTTAGGGGGGTGGCTCTGACCTGTAGAATATGTTAGGGGGTGGCTCTGACCTGTAGAATATGTTAGGGGGGTGGCTCTGACCTGTAGAATATGTTAGGGGGGTGGCTCTGACCTGTAGAATATGTTAGGGGGGTGGGTCTGACCTGTAGAATATGTTAGGGGGGTGGCTCTGACCTGTAGAATATGTTAGGGGGTGGCTCTGACCTGTAGAATTAGTTAGGGGGGTGGCTCTGACCTGTAGAATATGTTAGGGGGGGTGGCTCTGACCTGTAGAATATGTTAGGGGGTGGCTCTGACCTGTAGAACATGTTAGGGGGGGTGGCGCTGACCTGTAGAATATGTTAGGGGGGTGGCTCTGACCTGTAGAATATGTTAGGGGGGGTGGCTCTGACCTGTAGAATATGTTAGGGGGGTGGCTCTGACCTGTAGAATATGTTAGGGGGGTGGCTCTGACCTGTAGAATATGTTAGGGGGGTGGCTCTGACCTGTATAATATGTTAGGGGGTGGCTATGACCTGTAGAATATGTTAGGGGATGGCTCTGACCTGTAGAATATGTTAGGGGGGTGGCTCTGACCTGTAGAATATGTTAGGGGGGTGGCTCTGACCTGTAGAATATGTTAGGGGGGGTGGCTCTGACCTGTAGAATGTTAGGGGGGTGGCTCTGACCTGTAGAATATGTTAGGGGGGTGGCTCTGACCTGTAGAATATGTTAGGGGGGTGGCTCTGACCTGTAGAATATGTTAGGGGGGTGGCTCTGACCTGTAGAATATGTTAGGGGGGTGGCTCTGACCTGTAGAATATGTTAGGGGGTGGCTCTGACCTGTAGAATATGTTAGGGGGGTGGCTCTGACCTGTAGAATATGTTAGGGGGGTGGCTCTGACCTGTAGAATATGTTAGGGGGGTGGCTCTGACCTGTAGAATATGTTAGGGGGGTGGCTCTGACCTGTAGAATATGTTAGGGGGGTGGCTCTGACCTGTAGAATATGTTAGGGGGGTGGCTCTGACCTGTAGAATATGTTAGGGGGGTGGCTCTGACCTGTAGAATATGTTAGGGGGGTGGCTCTGACCTGTAGAATATGTTAGGGGGTGGCTCTGACCTGTAGAATATGTTAGGGGGGTGGCTCTGACCTGTAGAATATGTTAGGGGGGTGGCTCTGACCTGTAGAATATGTTAGGGGGGTGGCTCTGACCTGTAGAATATGTTAGGGGGGTGGCTCTGACCTGTATAATATGTTAGGGGGTGGCTATGACCTGTAGAATATGTTAGGGGATGGCTCTGACCTGTAGAATATGTTAGGGGGGTGGCTCTGACCTGTAGAATATGTTAGGGGGTGGCTCTGACCTGTAGAATATGTTAGGGGGTGGCTCTGACCTGTAGAATATGTTAGGGAGGTGGCTCTGACCTGTAGAATATGTTAGGGGATGTGTCTCTGACCTGTAGAATATGTTAGGGGGGTGGTTCTGACCTGTAGAATATGTTAGGGGGGTGGCTCTGACCTGTAGAATATGTTAAGGGGGTGGCTCTGACCTGTAGAATATGTTAAGGGGGTGGCTCTGACCTGTAGGAGATGTTAGGGGGGTGGCTCTGACCTGTAGAATATGTTAGGGGGGTGGCTCTGACCTGTAGAATATGTTAGGGGGGGTGGCGATGACCTGTAGAATATGTTAGGGGGGTGGCTCTGACCTGTAGAATATGTTAGGGGGGTGGCTCTGACCTGTAGAATATGTTAGGGGGTGGCTCTGACCTGTAGAATATGTTAGGGGGTGGCTCTGACCTGTAGAATATGTTAGGGGGGTGGCTCTGACCTGTAGAATATGTTAGGGGATGTGTCTCTGACCTGTAGAATATGTTAGGGGGGTGGTTCTGACCTGTAGAATATGTTAGGGGGGTGGCTCTGACCTGTAGAATATGTTAAGGGGGTGGCTCTGACCTGTAGAATATGTTAAGGGGGTGGCTCTGACCTGTAGGAGATGTTAGGGGGGTGGCTCTGACCTGTAGAATATGTTAGGGGGTGGCTCTGACCTGTAGAATATGTTAGGGGGGGTGGCTATGACCTGTAGAATATGTTAGGGGGGTGGCTCTGACCTGTAGAATATGTTAGGGGGGTGGCTCTGACCTGTAGAATATGTTAGGGGGGTGGCTCTGACCTGTAGAATATGTTAGGGGGGTGACTCTGACCTGTAGAATATGTTAGGGGGTGGCTCTGACCTGTAGAATATGTTAAGGGGGTGGCTCTGACCTGTAGGAGATGTTAGGGGGGTGGCTCTGACCTGTAGAATATGTTAGGGGGGTGGCTCTGACCTGTAGAATATGTTAGGGGGTGGCTCTGACCTGTAGAATATGTTAGGGGGGTGGCTCTGACCTGTAGAATATGTTAGGAGGGTGGCTCTGACCTGTAGAACATGTTAGGGGGGTGGCTCTGACCTGTAGAATATGTTAGGGGGGTGGCTCTGACCTGTAGAATATGTTAGGGGGGTGGCTCTGACCTGTAGAATATGTTAGGGGGGTGGCTCTGACCTGTAGAATATGTTAGGGGGTTGGCTCTGACCTGTAGTATATGTTAGGGTGGTGACTCTGACCTGTAGAATATGTTAGGGGGGTGGCTCTGACCTGTAGAATATGTTAGGGGGGTGGCTCTGACCTGTAGGATATGTTAGGGGGGTGGCTCTGACCTGTAGAATATGTTATGGGGGTGGCTCTGACCTGTAGAACATGTTAGGGGGTGGCTCTGACCTGTAGAATATGTTAGGGGGTGGCTCTGACCTGTAGAATATGTTATGGGGGTGGCTCTGACCTGTAGGAGATGTTAGGGGGGTGGCTTGTTAGGGGGGTGGCTCTGACCTGTAGAATATGTTAGGGGGGTGGCTCTGACCTGTAGAATATGTTAGGGGGGTGGCTCTGACCTGTAGAATATGTTAGGGGGGGTGGCTCTGACCTGTAGAATGTTAGGGGGGTGGCTCTGACCTGTAGAATATGTTAGGGGGGTGGCTCTGACCTGTAGAATATGTTAGGGGGGTGGCTCTGACCTGTAGAATATGTTAGGGGGGTGGCTCTGACCTGTAGAATATGTTAGGGGGGTGGCTCTGACCTGTAGAATATGTTAGGGGGGTGGCTCTGACCTGTAGAATATGTTAGGGGGTGGCTCTGACCTGTAGAATATGTTAGGGGGTGGCTCTGACCTGTAGAATATGTTAGGGGGGTGGCTCTGACCTGTAGAATATGTTAGGGGGGTGGCTCTGACCTGTAGAATATGTTAGGGGGGTGGCTCTGACCTGTAGAATATGTTAGGGGGGTGGCTCTGACCTGTAGAATATGTTAGGGGGGTGGCTCTGACCTGTAGAATATGTTAGGGGGGTGGCTCTGACCTGTAGAATATGTTAGGGGGGTGGCTCTGACCTGTAGAATATGTTAGGGGGTGGCTCTGACATGTAGAATATGTTAGGGGGGTGGCTCTGACCTGTAGAATATGTTAGGGGGGTGGCTCTGACCTGTAGAATATGTTAGGGGGGTGGCTCTGACCTGTAGAATATGTTAGGGGGGTGGCTCTGACCTGTATAATATGTTAGGGGGTGGCTATGACCTGTAGAATATGTTAGGGGATGGCTCTGACCTGTAGAATATGTTAGGGGGGTGGCTCTGACCTGTAGAATATGTTAGGGGGTGGCTCTGACCTGTAGAATATGTTAGGGGGTGGCTCTGACCTGTAGAATATGTTAGGGGGGTGGCTCTGACCTGTAGAATATGTTAGGGGATGTGTCTCTGACCTGTAGAATATGTTAGGGGGGTGGTTCTGACCTGTAGAATATGTTAGGGGGGTGGCTCTGACCTGTAGAATATGTTAAGGGGGTGGCTCTGACCTGTAGAATATGTTAAGGGGGTGGCTCTGACCTGTAGGAGATGTTAGGGGGGTGGCTCTGACCTGTAGAATATGTTAGGGGGGTGGCTCTGACCTGTAGAATATGTTAGGGGGGGTGGCTATGACCTGTAGAATATGTTAGGGGGGTGGCTCTGACCTGTAGAATATGTTAGGGGGGTGGCTCTGACCTGTAGAATATGTTAGGGGGGTGGCTCTGACCTGTAGAATATGTTAGGGGGGTGACTCTGACCTGTAGAATATGTTAGGGGGTGGCTCTGACCTGTAGAATATGTTAAGGGGGTGGCTCTGACCTGTAGGAGATGTTAGGGGGGTGGCTCTGACCTGTAGAATATGTTAGGGGGGTGGCTCTGACCTGTAGAATATGTTAGGGGGTGGCTCTGACCTGTAGAATATGTTAGGGGGGTGGCTCTGACCTGTAGAATATGTTAGGAGGGTGGCTCTGACCTGTAGAATATGTTAGGGGGGTGGCTCTGACCTGTAGAATATGTTAGGGGGGTGGCTCTGACCTGTAGAATATGTTAGGGGGGTGGCTCTGACCTGTAGAATATGTTAGGGGGGTGGCTCTGACCTGTAGAATATGTTAGGGGGGTGGCTCTGACCTGTAGAATATGTTAGGGGGGTGACTCTGACCTGTAGAATATGTTAGGGGGGTGGCTCTGACCTGTAGGATATGTTAGGGGGGTGGCTCTGACCTGTAGAATATGTTATGGGGGTGGCTCTGACCTGTAGAACATGTTAGGGGGTGGCTCTGACCTGTAGAATATGTTAGGGGGTGGCTCTGACCTGTAGAATATGTTATGGGGGTGGCTCTGACCTGTAGGAGATGTTAGGGGGGTGGCTTGTTAGGGGGGTGGCTCTGACCTGTAGAATATGTTAGGGGGGTGGCTCTGACCTGTAGAATATGTTACGGGGGTGGCTCTGACCTGTAGAATATGTTAGGGGGGTGGCTCTGACCTGTAGAATATGTTAGGGGGGTGACTCTGACCTGTAGAATATGTTAGGGGGGTGGCTCTGACCTGTAGGATATGTTAGGGGGGTGGCTCTGACCTGTAGAATATGTTAGGGGGGTGGCTCTGACCTGTAGAATATGTTAGGGGGGTGGCTCTGACCTGTAGAATATGTTAGGGGGTGGCTCTGACCTGTAGAATATGTTAGGGGGTGGCTCTGACCTGTAGAATATGTTAGGGGGGTGGCTCTGACCTGTAGAATATGTTAGGGGGGTGGCTCTGACCTGTAGAATATGTTAGGGGGGTGGCTCTGACCTGTAGAATATGTTAGGGGGTGGCTCTGACCTGTAGAATATGTTAGGGGGTGGCTCTGACCTGTAGAATATGTTAAGGGGGTGGCTCTGACCTGTAGGAGATGTTAGGGGGGTGGCTCTGACCTGTAGAATATGTAAGGGGGTGGCTCTGACCTGTAGGAGATGTTAGGGGGGTGGCTCTGACCTGTAGGAGATGTTAGGGGGTGGCTCTGACCTGTAGAATATGTTAGGGGGTGGCTCTGACCTGTAGAATATGTTAGGGGGGTGGCTCTGACCTGTAGAATATGTTAGGAGGGTGGCTCTGACCTGTAGAACATGTTAGGGGGGTGGCTCTGACCTGTAGAATATGTTAGGGGGGTGGCTCTGACCTGTAGAATATGTTAGGGGGGTGGCTCTGACCTGTAGAACATGTTAGGGGGGTGGCTCTGACCTGTAGAATATGTTATGGGGTGGCTCTGACCTGTAGAATATGTAAGGGGGTGGCTCTGACCTGTAGGAGATGTTAGGGGGGTGGCTCTGACCTGTAGAATATGTTAGGGGGGTGGCTCTGACCTGTAGAATATGTTAGGGGGGTGACTCTGACCTGTAGAATATGTTAGGGGGGTGGCTCTGACCTGTAGAATATGTTAGGGGGGTGGCTCTGACCTGTAGAATATGTTAGGGGATGTGGCATGCTCCAGGGCAGTTGGGCAGGGATTACGTCGGTCCCCACCCCCGAGAAGAAATGAGGGGCCAGGAGCACGGTGCCCTGACCCGACCCACAGTCTACATCTACTGCCAGGTCAAAGGGCTGCATGCCCCTCTGTCAAACAGGACACATCAACATCACACACGTATGTGACATTGTTAGTACATGCAAAAAAATGAAAGGCATGAGAATGTCAATAGCCCCTCTTTTTCTGCAGCTAAAAAATGTAAAAGCAGGAATGAAACATGCATTGATATACAGTATCAGTCAAAAGTTTGGACACCTACTCATTCAACAGTTTTTCTTTATGTTTACAGGAAGGAAATCCAGAAATCAGTCAATTTAAATAAATTCAATGGGCCGTAATCTATGGATTTCACATGACTGGGCAGGTGTGCAGCCATGGGTGGTCTTGGGAGGGCAGAGACCCACCCACTTGGAAGCCAGGCCCAGACAATCAGAATGAGTTTTTCCTCGCAAAAGGGCTATATTACAGACGGAACTCCTCAGTTTCATCAGGCATGGTTACACGTGGTCTGCGGTAACAGCTCTTATGGAGATTCCTGCAGTCAGCATGCCAATTGCACGCTCCCTCAAAACTTGGAACATCTGTAGCATTGTGACAAAACTGCACATTTTAGTTTGGCCTTTTTATTGTCCCCAGCACAAGGTGCAACTCTGTAATGATCATGCTGTTTAATCAGCTTCAGGTGGCTGGAGTATCTTGGCAAAGGAGACATGCTCACTAACAGTGAACTAAATTTGTGCACAAAATTTGAGAGAAATGCGTATGGAACATTATTTGGATCTTTTATTTCTGTTCATAAAACATAGAATCAACACTTTACATGTTACGTTTATATTTTACGTCCACAGAAGACCATAACCAAATAATCGGAGCATGCATATTCCATAATATATATATTTTTTTAAAGAAAGTCTGCTACCCTGTAGCGGTGCGTTGGTAAAATCACTGGGGGGGCTGTATTACAATATGTGTTGTGATAACAGGTTATAGAGCAGTGTAATTAATTAATATGTCTTGCGACTGTGATATATAGGCCTAAAGTCGGAGACAATCAGACAGTGGCAGAATAAATTCAACCACACCTTTGTTTTATCACAAAACCGGATACCAACCTCTGTCCGGTGAAGTCCACAAAGAATATTGCATGTAACAGACTATTAAATGACCTACAGCATGGTCAAGCAAGTTAATGATTCCGCCGTTTTCGGACCACTAAACAACTATTGATTTAGAACCACAGTTACCGAAAGTCGCAAATAAAACAGGAGCTGCCTCCAATATGCCAGCACCATTTTAACATCAAATAATCTCTGCCAAGTCTAGTACAGTATTTATGCTGCAGTAGTTTATGTGTCGGGGGGCTAGGGTCAGTTGGTTATATCTGGAGTACTTCTCCTGTCTTATCCGGTGTCCTGTGTGAATTTAAGTATGCTCTCTCTAATTCTCTCCTTCTCTCTTTCTTTCTCTCTCTCGGAGGACCTGAGCCCTAGGACCATGCATCAGGACTACCGGGCATGATGACTCCTTGCTGTCCCCAGTCCACCTGGCCTTGCTGCTGTTTCCAGTTTCAACTGTTCTGCCTGCGGCTATGGAACCCTGACCTGTCCACCGGACGTGCTACCTGTCCCAGACCTGCTGTTTTCAACTCTCTAGAGACCGCAGGAGCGGTAGAGATACTCTGAATGTTCGGCTATGAAAAGCCAACTGACATTTACTCCTGATTATTTGTGAACATTTATGAACATTTGAACATCTTGGCCATGTTCTGTTATAATCTCCACCCGGCACAGCCAGAAGAGGACTGGCCACCCCTCATAGCCTGGTTCCTCTCTAGGTTTCTTCCTAGGTTTTGGACTTTCTAGGGAGTTTTTCCTAACCGCTGTGCTTCTACACCTGCATTGCTTGCTGTTTGGTGTTTTAGGCTGGGTTTCTGTACAGCACTTCGAGATATTAGCTGATGTACTGTGAACGCTGCGTGTAACAAATCCGGTGTCAGGATAAATAAAATGCATGGTCTGCTAACTTTCTTTAATTATGTTTAATTACCGCAAACAATGAATGGCAAATGCAATTTTCGTATATACGGGTTCGCTGTTTCACCGCGCAGGATGAACAGAGAACTGGCAAGAAGTACGTAAACAGCTGTTCTTATACCGTGATGACGTCGTTTCAACGCGTCTGTTGGCCTATCACAGTAGAGGCTGGGCCTGGTTTAGACTCTGCCCCCCTTTGCTGGCCCCTTGGCGCGTTCCTTTGTCCACCTCTGGTTGCTGGGTAGATTAGCTCCGTCTTGGGTCTGTCGATTCTACACTAAAACAGTTCCTAATATGGTATTGTCCAGTATTCTAACCTCTTGGTTGGTCTAGAGAGCTGCACCCTTCCCCTCTCCAGACTGTCCACAACTTTTATGGCCTGTGTTGGTCAGTCCTTACACCTACACACACTATACAGAGGGGGGTGTGCGTACATGTGTGTAACAAAACAATATTCCTCTTCAACCAATATGCTAACAGGCTATTATGCATAAACATTATTCCTAACAGTACGAAGGGCTATATAAAATAAACTTGATTTGATACAGTGACAACTAAAATATACCATAAACTATTTGGTCCAATCAACGTAAGCCAAATATGGTTAACTTACATGGTTCTGATTTCTATATGTGTGTGTGAGTGCAAGTAGAACATGTTCTCACCCTACTTGTAGAGACACGCCAATGCAATCCACCTCTCATGTTGACGAAACGGTCTATCACTATGTCATACAGTACAAGATTGAGGTTTTTTGTTGTCCTAGGCTACCTGGCTAAAATGCTTGCTCGCTAGCCTATCTTCCATCAATGTGCAACATGAGCTAGTTAACATTAGCCTTCTACATCGAGCTACATATTGCACTTCCATCCTCTCAGGTCAGTATTACAACAATGTATGAATTAATGTTTAGATCAGAATCGCCGTTATAAATCATTGGCCAGTACGGAGAATTAAGTAAAACCACAAGTCCAAATCCCTATCTACATCCATGGATAATTTAGGAAAGGCCCACATTTAGCTAGCTAGCGAGACACTGAAGAACAACACAACGATATGCAACAATTCAAGTTGTTTCTGTCAATGACGTATGCCCTCAATGCGATTTGAAAAATACAACAAATCAAAGCTCGCTTTCCTTTCCTTCAGCCAGGACCATTCACACGTAGAGACAGGGGGGGGCGCTGTTTCGCCCGCTCGGATTCTTTCTTTTGTGAGATTCATTCAGCCTCTAGCGAATTGAAGGGAAATTATGAAACAGAGGCGAAAGATACATTATTCTATATTTAGATTTTTTTTCTAGGTACATTTTGGGGGGAAGCTTGGCTTCCATTGGCATCCATGAATACACACAACTGCTCCTACCTTTTCTTCAGGAAAGACATGAACTCTTAATTGAGCTGAGGGAGACTCTTTACTTCCAGTAGGAGGCAGCATGCTCCTTACCTTCAAACATGATGGGCCATGCCACTGAGCTATACTACAGGAAAAAACAACAGGAATACAAAAGGTACTCTCCAACACAGAAATAGACCTGCTATTCATAAGGTTTTTACAAAAATTCAGGCAAGCTCTCTTTCTCACTGGGTTGTGGAGGCCACATTAAGGAATGTGATCACCAACACACTAATTGCAGGAGATTCCCTTACGTCACAGGGCCAGTTCCAGGGAAACCACTAGGTGCTTGGCCAGGCAAGTATGAGAGAGAAATGGGCGGTGCAGTGGCTTCTTAAGGAATGTGGGTTGTTTGCTAATGAGGATGTTTATGAAGGGGACCAGGGTTACATGGGTTCAAAGAGAGCTTTGTGTTGTGTCAGAACCAATAAGTAGTACCATAGGGATGGGATGGGAGAGGGAGGGATCAGAACCTTGTTTTCCTATGAGGTGTTTTCCCTGTTGTGATTGATGTGGGAAAATACAAACGCCTGATGAGTTCAGTATCCTTACTCAAATAAAAACCCTATTCCAACTGATCACTGAGCCATAGATCAACAACAACAGGCTTTGTACTGAGCTGCACTACTACTAGCTCACAAAAATTGTTAATTATAAACAGTCAATATCTGAAGTACTGGTCCAAGAACAGACCAAAGGTCTTCTTTCAGTTGGCATAATGTGATGAATTTTGTTGAACCCATGAATAATGCATATTAAAAAGAAACCAACAGAAAATCTGGGGAAATATGGCTGCGTTTAGACCGGCAGCCCAATTCTGATATTTTTAACAATCACAACCACATCTTTTTCAGACCTGATCAAAAGACCAATTAGTGAGAGAAAAAAATCAGAATTGGGCTGCCTAAGTATCAATTGTCTCAGATTAGGAGTGCTGATCTTGGATCAGATACCCCCTTGTCCATGTTATATTTTTCATTGTGATCTAAAAGGAAAAACATCCTAAAATCCACACTCCTAATATTACTCTGAGACACTTGATACGGCCCTGAAGTTTAATAATATTCAAAAGTTACAATTGTGTCTACAGACACATTTTATTGTCAATCTCAGGCAAGGAAGATACTAAATGTGGCAACCATTTTGATAATGATGTGACTAAAGCTAATAGTTTGCTCTACATTACAATGTATAAAAGAAAAGAGACAAAACCAAAGGGACATCTTATGTGAACAGAATACTACTTCTATTAACAACAGCTTAAACATGATTGACACAAGCTTAAGAAACATCTGTCTCCACACAAACATATTCACACTGTAAAGCGTGTTCACTCCGGTTTAGACGCCAGGACACAGAAATACTCCAGCGTCACTTCCATGAGTGTGTCTGGTGATGTGACTCCCATCTCCTTCAGAAACCTGCAATATGACATTAATATATTTTATAAAATAATTCCATGTGGGATAGACAAAAAAAGTGGCATACAAGTAAATAAAATAATTAATTTTTTTGATTATTTGTTAATTTAATCTTTAGTCTAAAACAAGGGGGGGGGGATAATTTGACAGATGGAATTGTTTTAAATTGGTCATACCTATGGATTTTAGCTATTTGATTGAGAATTTTAGGACCCCTTTAGGTATAAAAATATATATAAATATGAAAAGAAAAGACAACTAAAATGACTACTAAAACCGATAGAAACGCATTGAATAACACATTCATAAATGGCAAAAAGGACTGTCAAAAAATATATCAGAAGAAACAAGGTTTTGAAGTGTCTGTCCTAAATCTAGGATATATTTTTTTTAAACTCAGGTATGGGGCCTCCCGAGTAGCGCAGCGGTCTAAGGCTGGAGGCGGCATCCCGATCACGGCTGTATTGGCCCAGCGTTATCCGGGCTAGGGGAGGGTTTGGCCAGCGGGGGTCTTTACTTGGCTCATCACGCTCTAGAGACTCCTTGTAGCGGCCGAGCGCCTGCAGGCTGATCTCGGTCGTCAGTTGAACAGTGTTTCCACCAACACATTGGTGCTTCTGGGTTAAGCAGGCGGTTGTAAGGAAGTGCGGTTTGGCGGGTCATGTTTCAGAGAACGCGTGACCCGACCTTCGCCTTCCGAGCCCATTGGGGAGTTGCAGCGATGAGACGGGGAAAAGGGTGTAAAATACAAAAAAACGTAATAATAATAATACAATTTAAAAACAATTAAACTCTGGAAATATTTTTCTTTTTTACACGTATGTGCCTACCCCTTTTTTGGGGTAGGCACAAAACTACCTTCGCTCTTCCATCCGTCCATCCGTTTTTTAAATCTGTACTGGTTACCTTCAGACAAGTCCTGTGACACTTGTGGCCCCATTAGTTTGGTCCGGTTTGGTCCTAACGGTCCGGACGTTACCAAACAGAATTTAGCACATAGACGGTACTGACTTCAGATGAGACTCCAGGCACTTGTAGGGGTCGTAGAGCAAAGCGTAGAACACCATCGTGTTCGTGAGAGTCTATCCATACAGTGGTCAATAGTTTGTAGGTCAAACTGTTCGGACGCTACAGATGATTTTTTCGGGATGTCTCATGGTCTGACAAACACCACTCTAGCTCTGTCACCTTTCAATGCAGATGTTGAAGTGTGACACTGGCGGATGCGTTGGATTGAGACGCATCCAATGCAAAAAAACAGACACAGTATCTCTAGCTTAAACTGACGGGTTTTGATGGGGATTCTTTTGTTATGCAACTTAGACTGACACACCGGTTTGTCAATCGACCCCACCGGGTTAATTTGTTAATTAGCTAATTAATTCATCCATTCAGTAATTCGTTCATTCATCCATTGATTGATCAGGGTTGTTACCTGTCGAGTGTTCTCTGCAGCAGTGCGGTGGCAGCATCAAGCTCAGCCCTCTGGAAGGCCTGGTACATGGAGAAGGACTCCATGAAGCCCACTATGTTCCTCACTGAGATCTGCTGCTTCAGTGGGATACACTCAATCCTGAAAGAAGAACAGATACCCACACACTGTTGAATTGAGAGGAGAGTCAGTGGATGCCCTAAGCTCCCAAGGGGGCCAAGAGGGTTAAGTCAAGTAAGTCATAATATTGAATACTCCTGCAGTTTATTGAGTACAACATTTGATTTTGACCACGGTCGGAGTCACTAGGTGTGAGTACATTACTTCTGTATATATATATATATATATATATATATATATATATATATATATATATATATATATATATATATATATATTTCATTCTCAAATAGAAACTCAGAGATACAGGGTCAAAGTCACACCATGAGAAGTGTTTTAATGTGTAACAGGCTGTTCTACTGGGTTCCCACAGAGGCTGTATGAGTTACCTCTCTTTGTCAGGGAAGGGGATAGCAACGTAAAGCTCCCTTAGTTTGGTGTTGGACACTGCTACCTGTGTGCTGGTGTATGGTAACAGCACCTTCTTGAACTGGGGATAGCAAAGTCAAATCTCAGTCAGGAAACAGTCAGGAAAAGTGTTACTTATCAAACAAAGAATTATGAGGGTTTGTTGTATCATACAAGTGATCCCATGGAAATTAAACTATTTTTCACAAGAGAAATGTCTCAATATGGCAGCAAACAAACATTTTTTAAGCATACTGTAGATGAAAACAACAACAATTATACTTAGTACCCAATGAAAATAAACATATGACACACTAAACCGATTAAGTAGCATTGGTTTGTCACCATAAAAATAGAACGTCATTCTAGTTCTGTGTTTTTCACCTCATCAAAGATGTCAGTGAGTCTGTCCTCACATGAGCCGTAATGGAGTCTGAAGTTATCAGTAAAGCCAAGCAGAGCCATGCAGCCGCAAGGCTTCAGGACCCGGCCTGCCTCCAAGAGCAACCGCTTCTGGTCAAACCAATGGGCCGCTGAGGCTGCAGTCAGTAGGTCCACAGAACCATCCGGAAACGGCAGCTCCTCTGCTGTCCCTTTCCTGTAAGTATTAAGACACAGCACCAAACATTGAGGATTTCTACATAAACTAACATATTAACTAGGGGCCTATTGAAAGTGGGAAGCTACTGCTGACCTTTGTGCTGAGTGTAATTGACCGTCTCTGCAGATTGCCATCACTGTTTCTTTTTAAACAACATACACGTTGGTTTTACTAGCCAAGTGTGGACCAAAACATTTATTCCCATTCAAAATCCTATAATGTCTAAACCCTAACTCTAAATCTAACCCTAACCCCTAAATAAACCTAACCAAACTCTAAAATAGCAGTTTTTGTTAATGTATGGGGAATGGCAAAATGTCCCCACTTGTCACATTTTCCTTGTTTTACTATCCTTGTGAGGACTTTGACCTCAAAAGGATAGTAAGGTTAAACACACATAGACACATTCAAAAACCTGTAGGTGATGTTGTTGAACCCTGCTACTGCCCTGGCCTCCTCCAGTTGGCACTCGCTGATGTCGATGCCCACCACTTCCTGGAAGTGTGGGGCCAGCAGGCGTGAGTTCTGCCCCGTCCCACAGCCCAGGTCCACAGCTAGGGCATGAGGCTGGACTTTCTGAAGAGAGGGGACCAGTGAGACACTATATAACTTGCCTTCACTAAAGGAGAGTGATAGCTAGTGATAGTGTAAATGTGATGATCAATACAACTGTTCTAAAGTTTGGGGTCACTTAGAAATGTCCTTGTTTTTTAAAGAAAAGCTCATTTTTTGTCCATTAAAATAACATCAAATTGATCAGAAATACAGTGTAGACATTGTTAATGTTGTAAATGACTATTGTAGCTGGAAACGGCAGATTTTTAATGGAATATCTGCATAGGCGTACAGAGGCCCATTATCAGCAACCATCACTCCTGTGTTCCAATGGCACGCTGAGTTAGCTTATCCAAGTTCATCATTTTAAAAAGACTAATTGATCATTAGAAAACCTTTTGCAATTATGTTAGCACAGCTAAAGGGTTTTCTAGACATTCCCTAAAGAAATCTGCCGTTTCCAGCTACATTAGTCATTTACATCATTAACAATGTCTACTGTATTTCTGATCAATTTGAAGTTATTTTAAAATGGACAAAAAAATGCTTTTCTTTCTAAAACAAGGAAACTTCTAAGTGACCCCAAACTTGTGAACGGTAGTGTGTGTGTTATTATATATAACACTCTGGTTTTTGCTAAATAGGTATTTCAAGCTTACGGTAATAACGTAAGATAATGATGACAGTTTAGTGACCTATTGTCGCAATACTCAAAAGCATTTAGAAACAGGAAATGGTTGAGATAATGTTTATATCGGATTTAAAATATCATAGTCCTGAAATATTATGCAATAGAAATGAAAGTGAAAAATGCCCTCTCTCGGACACTGTGTGGAAGCATTACACCAAAGACTTATTAAGATTTGTCTTAGCTGCCAACTGTACAAGTCTAACATCATGTAAAAGACAGTCTATAACAGTACTATTATCTTTGCTTGGCTCACCTTCCTTTCCAGGTAATGCAGGATGATGTCTCTGATCTCCTCTGGGGGTACAAAGCGATACCTCTGGTAGATAGAGGCATGGTGTTTCTCCTCAAACAGCCGGTGGGTCATGGTGCTCTGCTGTCGTCTGCTCCGCTAGCCTAGTGCTCCTTCCAGCTTGCAGTGACTCAGCAGACAGAGACAGACCTGCTCCTTCACTAGGACCTTTTAATCATTACATAGGAGATACATATAAGGAGTAGGACAGAGGAGGCTACTGGTAGTAGTCACTCAGTCACAGAGAGGTTTAAAGAGACACCTGAGCTGCTAAGATCAAATAACTTGTCACCTCTTGACAAATTGCAAAACACTGATTTGTGTGTGATGTTCTTGTGTGGAACGGTACTGTCCGATAACGGCCACATTAATGACATGCCTATAGATAAACTAGTGGTTTAAAACATCTCATACATATTTCCATTTTATTTTTTATAAAAACAGTCAAACGCCTGGCAAAAGTTTGATATACATGTACTGCATGCATTTATACTGAACAAAAATCTAAAAACACAACGTGCAACAATTTCAAAGATTTGACGGAGTTACAGCTCATAAGGAAATCAGTCAATTGAAATACATTTATTACACCCTAATATATGGATTTCACATGATTGGGAATACAGATATGGATCTGTTGGTCACAGGTATCTTACAAAAGGTATGGGCGTGGATCAGAAAACCAGTCAGTATCTGGTGTGACGACCATGTCTCATGCAGGGTGACATCTTCGCATAGAGTTGATTAGGCTGTTGAGCGTGGGATGTTGTGTCACTCTTTATTGGCTGTGCGAAATTGCTTTATATTGGTGGGAACTGAAACTGGAACACGCAATCCAGAGCATCCAAAACATTCTCAATGGGGGACATATCTGGTGAGTATGCAGGCCATGGAAGAATTGGGACATTTTCAGTTTCTAGGAATTGTCTACAGATTCTTGCAACATGGGGCCGTACATTATAATGCTGAAACATGAGGTGATGGTGGCGGCTGAATGGTACGACAATGGGCCTCGATCTCATCATGGTATCTCTGTGCATTCAATTTGTCATCGATAAAATGCAAATGTGTTCGCTATCCGTAGCTTATGCTTGCCCATACCATAACCTCACCATGGGGAACTCTGTTCACAAGGTTGACATCAGTAAACCACTCCCCACACACATGGTCTGCGGTTGTACAACCAAATTCTCTAAAACAACATTGGAGGATTATGGAAGATAAACATTAAATTATCTGGCAACAGCCCTAGTGGAAATTCCTGTAGTCAGCATTCCAATTGTACACTCCCTCAAAACTTGAGACATCTGTGGCATTGTGTTGTGACAAAGCTTCACATTTTGTCCCCAGCACAAGGTGCACCTGTGTAATGATCATGCTATTGATTCAGCTTCTTGATATGTGGATGGATTATCTTGGCAAAGGAGAAATGATCACCAACAGGGATGCAATCAAGTTTGTGCATTTGGAAAATGTCTGGGATCTTTTATTTCAGCTCATTAAAACCAACACTTTACATATTGTGTTTACATTTTTGTTCATTGATTGTGAAACTAGACTGGGTCCTATCAAACATTTTCTAAACAATAGCAAAACAGAAGAACAAGTACAGACATTTAATTAGTCTTCTGAAAGTTTGCAATGAAGTTTTACACAATGTCAAATATAACAAAATCACCTTACACAATGTAATGCAGCTTGTGGAGCTGTGTGTTTCTCGCATCTGAAAATTGCACCACAAGCAACATTACCAGGACTGGTTGGTCTTTTCGCGGGTAGGAATGCGAGACAATATATCCACAGGAAAGTAGAATTACATAATATTTTCAAACCCCTGGTAGTGCCTGAAACACGCAAACAGGATGAAAACACATGTAAGCCATGTATGGCCATTTGCCGAGATGCTGCACGTGTTTCTGCACATCCTTCAGATGATGGTAGTGTATTCACATTCCTAACACCTTAAAGTTGATTTCATTATACTTTCCTGCGGATATAGTCTCACATTCATACTGGCATAACTGATACATTTACGAGAGCTAAACACCCCTTGAATATGGCCGGTGTCAGTAAACCTCGGTGAAAAGGCGTAATTAAATTGTTGCCAGCAGCACAGTAACCAATGCTCTGGATAACATGAAAACAGCCTAGCCAGTTCTGTTAGGGCAAGTAAAATGGTCAGAGTGAGGTGTTCTCTCGTGTGTCTGTATAACGTCAGCTAGAAAGCTAGCTTTGGTACTTGACTGCGTTGTTTGGGCAGAACGCTCAGATCAACACTACTCCTCGGCCAGAGCGTCCAGTGTGCGCTCTGAACACAGAGCGAAATGTTCGGAATTTACGAACTGACAATCTGATAACATTGTGAAAATTAGAACGTCAAGAACGCACTCCAGATTGAATTTACGAATACACCCTCAGTTAGGTGGACGTAGGTACAGCAGAGAGTGGCAAGGATAGGGAGACTTGCAACAGATAGCGAAAACAATTGCTAGTTAACGTTACATAACTAGAAAAGCCTTCACGTTGATGATGTTAGTTATGCGACATAAAAACCACAAACTAGTTGTCTGCACGGTTGTTTACCTGCTGTCTCACAGAAAGCGCTCCGTCCACACCCTAATCAACGACACTCGGAAGCAAGCCTCTGGAAGTAAACTTCAGTCGCCAAACAACCTCACGAATATATAAAGACAAATGTTAATATTGAAATGTAAAAAAGCTGCCAAGCAGCTGTAACAACTTCTTATTCGATTAGGCTTAACGGCGATTGGCATCCAACAAATGTTGCATTACCGCCACCTACTAGACTGGAGTATAACTCTCATACTTTCCTTTAAAAAATACAACAAATACCCTACCATCTAACGCTACACTCACAAAAAATAACAAATACCATACTCCACCATTTAAATCTATTCAGTCCTACTTCAGGCCAACAGCCTGAGAGGACACACCCTGTCAGGCAACTACAGTCCTGGAGGGCCTGATTGGTGTCACACTAGTTCTCCATCCCTAGCAAACACAGCTGATTAATCAAATTGCATTCTAAACTAAAGATCATGATTAGGTGAGTATTGGAGTCAGGTGTGTTAGCTTGGGCTGGGGCAAACCTGTGACACCAATCAGGCCCTCGAGGACTGGAATTGCCCACCCATGCGTAACTCTTCTGATGTCAAGTCTCGCACACCCAAATACTTCTCTCCAGCTGTTGCCACAACCTCTATTTTCTGTGACTTACGCTCCATCCCCGCAGTACAGTTGATAACCATTGCTATAAATGTCAAACGTATATCACTTGTTGGTTTATCCCTCAGTACTGGTAAAGGTTGCTGGATCAAATCCCTAAGCTGACATGGTAAAAATGTGTCTTTCTGCCCCTGAGCAAGGCAGTTAACCCACTGTTCCCCGGGCACTGAAGACGTGGATGTCGATTAAGGCAGCCCCTCACACCTTTCTGATTCAGAGGGGTTGGGTTAAATGAGGAAGACACATTTCAGTTGAAGGCATTCAGTTGTACAACTGACAACTGACTTGTACAACCGACTCCCTCCCCCATGACCCATCTTCCTCTACTTTCTTCACTGCCTCAGCATATGACAACTTCTGCACTACTATAACCCTGGAAACCTCAACCTGCCTCTCTCGCACAGGACATTTCTGATACCCAGCCCCATGGGCACCCCTACAATTAACAAATACCACTACTTTTCCCAATGCTACACACTCTTTTGTCTCATGCCCTTCTGCACAATTCTCACACCTAGGAAACTCCCTCCTACACACTGTTGTCACATGCCCATAAGCTTGACACCTGTAACAACGTAATGTATTCAGCACAAAAGCTTGTACACGATAATTGATATATGCTAACATCACCTTGTTGGTCAAAGACTCAACATCAAAACTCAAAAGAACAGACAATGACTATTCTGTTTCTCCACTCATGCCACCCTTTCTGCGTTGCACCAAACGATGAGCATCACAAACATCGGGAATCTTCCCCTTCAGTTGGTCAGCTTTCACATTTCCTTCTACCCAGTAATTACACCTTTCAATGGCACCCTTTTCTTGAGAGCAAAATAATTCACATCTCTTGCCCCCATTCGTTTAACACGGAGCGCCTACTCCCTCTGACCAGCAGAAACAAACAATTATCACAAGACCCCTTCTGGTTACCTTTACTGATTCCACAACACCCAACTCTGTTTTCACCCACCCTGAAACCACACATAGATCAGCCAAAAGGCAAGGGTACACTTTTTCCACAACTTCACCTACTGTCACAGACTCATCTTTATCCTGACCCTCAGTGCAAGCCTCGGGCTCTGAGAACTTCACCACACCTACCACCTTCGATACTTCACCCTCTCTCTCTCTGTTAGACCTCCTCTGCCACTATTGCCTCCATTCCTCTTCCATATTCCAAGTATAATTCTCCTTATGATAATACTGCACTTCTTCTGACCTACATCTTGTTCTTGCCTTGTCAAGAGATGCCATTTAACCAGCTGTCACAATCTCCGTACAATCAGCACGAACCCCTCGGGATGTAGCGCTCAACAGTGCATACCACTTGTAAAGCCAGCTGTAACAACTCTGCTGCCAGTGTCATTAAAGGAGGTGCAGGGATTGTTCCGTTCGTTACTGTTGTCTGGCCAAATATCAAATGGTCATTTGGTCTCTCGAGATTACTCCTCCGAGGGATCCTATGCTATCCTCACACACACACACACGCACGCACGCACGCACGCACTCACACACACACACACACACACACACACACACACACACACACACACACACACATCTCATATCACAGGCTGTGTTTGTCTGCTTGTGAAGTACATAAAACTGGAGCCAGAATGACAAACTATATTAGATAAGCTACCACTCATTGGCAAGCTTTAGTAATATAAATGTACACAGTAATAACAACTTCCTTAATTGTTCATCATTAACTAAATATTGAAGTTTCCACAGGGGTCACGTCATAGTCTCAGTCATCTGTAGCTAGTCCTCTGGCTTGCAGGCTAGCAGGTAGAAATAACTGACTCTGACCACAACCTCAGTCTCTGGGGAGGTCACCTCCATCACAGCCAACAGTCTGGAGAGGACAGAGAGAGATGTTAGATGTAATGTTAAATGATACCTTTACATTTCATATTATTCTGTACGTACATCTGGGGAAGCTCCATTTAGTAAGATATGTTACGTTTCATATGGTATGTATTCATTTGTGGATTTCCATCACCCATTTCGTATGATATGTTACAAATTACACTTCTTATTATATGTTACGAATTTGCAAAATGTATGATATGTTACGAATTCTAGCTAGGTTGCTAGGTTTCTAACATTAGCTAGCTGGCTAACGTTAGCTAGGCTAGGGTTAGGGAAGGGTTAGCTGAAAGGGTTAAGGTTAGGGTTAGGGGAAGGGTAGGCTTACTATGTTATGTCTAGTCTATGAGACCTGGCTGTTCATCCACACACACTCCTGCCTAGACACAACTGTTCAACACAGAATGAGCAATGAGTTAGTCTCGCAATGCAATCCTTCCAATTGTTGTTAATCACTCGGCTACTGGAGGAACCCTGGAAATTGAGGCTAGCATTAAATTGTGAATCAATTCAACAATTATTGTACATGGGAATACAATAGCAACAAGGGCAGATATAACAGTGGATGCAATGGTACTCAGGCCTCACCACTCTTTCTATGTGTAGGGGATGGAGTCGTAGGACTGTTTGTAGAGAGCCACAGAGTTGGGTCCCAGGCAGAAGTTACGATAGGGCAAGAGGGCAGCATAAAACTGATGAGATAAAAAAAGACAAATGCTGTTGAAAAAACACACAACAAATCTACTGTATGCATTGAGAATTTGTACACCGTCAATTTATCAAAAATGTGCATTGCATTTTGTTTTGTTTTCTACAGTGATTAGAATGGTACATTTCCACTGTTTATGGATAATATTATTTTATTCTATTCTCTAGAGTTGTCCAGACCTCCTTGTAGACTGTTGAGTGGTAGCAGTCTCCATAATGGATCTCCATGTCCATGGTATAGTTGAGCGGATAGAGACGGCCTTTAGGATGCAGGATCCTATGGGCTTCCTTGGAGAAACTGCGGCCGGTCAGGCAGTCATGGCCGTCACCAGGTCCACTGAGCTGTCTGCGAAGGGCAGCTCTTCAGCCGGACACTGTCTACAGGCAGAGGCAAGAGAGACACAATGATCAGCAGCCGGACGCTGTTTATAAAGAAACGAGAGACATAAAAATCAGGGCTAGTCTCAGGTCTGTAAAGTTATTTGCTAGCCTAGTCTCAGATCTGTAAAGATATTTGCTAGCTTGGTACCAGATCTGTTTCTACTCTCTTGCCAACTCCTAATGTCATTGCCACGATAGGACTTGGCAAAACATCAAAAACCGATGTGAACCGAGCTAGAATTTGCACACAACTTTGTGGTTTTGTTCCTGAGATATAGTTCAGATGGCACTGTTCCAGAATAGTATCAGTAGTTGTAGCTTTTATGTTTGCTCACTACAGGAAGACGTGCACGAGTTTGAGCAGACAAGGGTCCCATTGTCCGGTTTGGCCCTTGGCCTATTTTCACTGTGTCCACATCAACAAAGGACTTTAACCCTACAGTCCCCTCTCCCATCACATTGTGGTACTGTTACTAAAGGCAAGACTTTTCTGAGTCAGATGGACTTGGTAAATCCATGTCTATTCACCCTGAATTAAATGATTTTGTACCTACAAATCTTGTAAGACTCCTTATAAAAAACGTATTCTATGACTGTAATGTAAAGAGAGTTTGAGTCCATGTTAGTGTTACTCAAAACAAAACATGACCCTCCAGTCCAGTCCACCTTCCTCCTCTCCCCTCTGGGGTTGGCTCTGACTTGTAAGAGATGTTAGGGGCGGTGGCTCTGACCTATAAGAGTTGTTAGGGGCGGTGGCTCTGACCTGTAGGAGATGTTAGGGGCGGTGGCTCTGACCTGTAGGAGATGTTAGGGGCGGTGGCTCTGACCTGTAGGAGATGTTAGGGGCGGTGACTCTGACCTGTAAGAGATGTTAGGGGCGGTGGCTCTGACCTTTAGGAAATGTTAGGGGCGGTTGCATGCTCCAGGGCCACCTCCAGCTGGGCAGGGCTCACGTCGGTCCCCACCACCGAGTTGAAGTGAGGGGTCAGGAGCACGGTGCCCTGACCCGACTCACAGCTTACATCTACTGCCAGGTCAAAGGTCTGCATGCCCATCTGTCAAACAGGACACATCACCATCACACACAGGTATGAGACTTAATTAGTACATGTGCACATTTTAAGACAGGAGAAAGTATATTTACAATCTTTTTATACTGCAAAAACATTAAAAAGCTGGAACGAAACACACATTGATATAATTCTGTAATGTATTGCAATAATATTTGCCATTGTAACTATACTGAACAAAAATATGAATGCAACATGCAACAATTTTACTAAGTTACAGTTCAAATAAGGAAATCAGTCAATTTAAATAAATTAATTAGGTCCTAATCTATAGATTTCACATCCCAAATCTATGGATTTCACATGACTGTGTGTAACGAATGTGAAATGGCTAGCTAGTTAGCGGGTACGCGCTAATAGCGTTTCAATCAGTTACGTCACTTGCTCTGAAACCTAGAAGTAGTGTTTCCCCTGGCTCTGCAAGGGCAGCGGCTTTTGTGGAGCGATGGGTAACGATGCTTCGTGGGCGACCGTTGATGTGTGCAGAGGGTCCCTGGTTCGTGCCCGCGTCGGGGCGAGGGGATGGTCTAAAGTTATACTGTTACATGGGCAGGGGCACAGCCATGGGTGGTCTTGGGAGGGCAGAGGCCCACCCACATGGGAGCCAGGCCCAGCCAATTAGAATTTCCCCACAAAAGAGCTTTATTACACACGGAAAAACTCCACAGTTTCATCAGCTGTCCGGTTGGCTGGTCTCAGACGATCCCGCAGGTGAAGAAGCCAGATGTGGAGGCCCTGTGCTGGCGTGGTTACACATGATCTGCGATTGTGAGGCCGGTTGGACGTACTGCCAAATTCTCTAAAAAGACGTTGGAGGCAGCTTAGAAATGAACATTAAATTCTCTGGCAAAAGCTCTGGTGGAGATTACTGCAGTCAGCATGCCAATTGCACACTCCCTCAAAACTTGAGACATCTGTGGAATTGGGTTGTGTGACAAAACTGCACATTTTAGAGAGTATTTATATTGTCCCCAGCACAAGGTGCACCTGTGTAATGATCATGCTGTTTAATCAGCTTCTTGTTATGCCACACCGGTCATGTGGATGGATTATTTTGGAAAAGGAGAAATGCTCACTAACAGGGATGTAAACTAATTTGTGCACAAAACTTGAGAGAAATAAGCGTTTTGTGGGTATCGAAGATTTCTGGGATCTTTTATTTCAGTTCATGAAACATAGGACCAACACTTTACTTGATGCATTTATATTTTATGTCCACAGAAGACTGTAACCATATCATCTGAGCATGCATATTCCATGATATTTGATTTAAGAAAAAAAACAGTCTGTATCCTGTGTAACAGGTATATGTCACGACTACCTTCTCTTCAGGAAGGACAATGCCTCTTCAATGAGCTGAGACTCTGTATTTCCAGTGGGAGGCAGCATGCTCCTTACCTTCAAACAGATGGGCCATGCCACTGAGCTATACTACAGGAAAAACCAACACAGGAATACAATGGTATTCTCCAACACAGAAAGAGACCTGCTTTTCATAAAGTTTTTACTAAAACTAATGCAAGCTCTCTTTCTCACTGGGTTGTGGAGGGTTGTGGTACGTTAAGGAATGTGATCACACACACACTACCTCACGCATCGCAGGAGATTCCCTTTCTTCACAGGGCCAGTTCCAGGGAAACCACTAGGTGCTTGGCCAGGCTAGTATGAGACAGGCCCCAGATAGAGAGAGGAAGGGGCGGAGCAGTGGCTCATGGGAATGTGGGTTGTTTGCTAATGAGGCTGGGCCAGGGTTACATGGGTTCAAAGAGAGCTTTGTGTTGTGTCAGAACCAATAAGTAGTACCATAGGGATGGGATGGGAGAGGGAGGGATCAGAACCTTGTTTTCCTATGAGGTGTTTTCCCTGTTGTGATTGATGTGGGAAAATACAAACGCCTGATGAGTTCAGTTTCCTTACTCAGATAAAAACCCTATTCCAACTGATCACTGAGCCATAGATCAACAACAACAGGCTTTGTACTGAGCTGCACTACCACTAGCTCACTGAAAGAGTTAATCATAAACAGTCAATGTCTGAAGGACTGGTCCAAGAACCGATTAAAGGTCTTCTCTCAGTTTGCAAAACGTTATGAATTCGGTTGAACCCATGCATACAGCATATTAAAAATTAAAAATACAATTTAAAAAAAGAACATCTGGGGCAGTGTGGCTACATTTAGACTGGCAGCCCAATTCTGATGTTTTTACATCAGATCTTTTCACATCAGATCTTTTTCAGACCTGATCCGGTTGCGCAAAAGACAAATTAGTGAAAAAAAACATCAGAATTGGTGTCCCTGTCTAAACGCAGACTAAGTATCAAGTGTCTCAGACTAGGATTAGATCCCCGCTGTCCATATTATATTTTTCATTGTGATCTAAAAGGCAAAACCGATCCTAAAATCCACACTCCTAATATTACTCTGAGACACTTGATACAGCCCTGAAGTTAAATAATATTCAACATTTACAATTGTGTCTGCAGACATTTTATTGTAAATCTCAGGCAAGGAAGATAATAAAGGTGGCAACCATTTTGGTAATGATGTGACTAAGGTGAATAGTTTGCTCTTCATTACAATGTATAAAAGAAAAGAGCAGACAAAACCAAAGGGACTTCAATGAAATCTTATGTGAACAGAGTAATATTTCTAATAACAGCTTGAACATGATTCACACAAGCCTAAACACAAGCTTAAGACACATCTGTCTACACACAAACACATTCACACTTTAAAGAGTGTTCACTCCTGTTTAGATGCCAGGAGACAGAAATATTCCCTTGTCACGTCCATGAGTGTGTCTGGTGATGTGACTCCCATCTCCTTCAGAAACCTGCAATAATAGGACATCAATATATTTTATAAAATAATTCCATGTGGGATGAACCATAAAAGTGGCATGGATGACATTTTGTATTTATTCGTTCATTTCTTTCTTAATTTTTTTGTTCAATAATTTTTTTATTATCTCATTAGTTCATTCATTGGCCTATAATCCATTCATCCATCTATTTAGTCATTCATTCATCCGTTGATTGACCAGGGTTGTTACCTGTCGAGTGTTCTCTGCAGCAGTGCGGAGGCAGCATCAGGCTCGGCCCTCTGGAAGGCCTGGTACATGGAGAAGGACTCCATGAAGCCCACTATGTTCCTCACTGAGATCTGCTGCTTCAGTGGGATACACTCAATCCTGAAAGAAGAACAGATACCCACACACTGTTGAATTGAGAGGAGAGTCAGTGGATGCCCTAGGCTCCCAAGGGGGCCAAGAGGGTTAAGTCAAGTAAGTCATAATATTGAATAAAACTGCAGTTTATTGAGTACAACATTTGATTTAGACCACGGTCGGAGTCACTAGGTGTGAGTACATTACTTCTGTATATATATATTTATATATATTTAATTCTCAAATAGAAACTCAGAGACACAGGGTCAAAGTCACACCATGAGAAGTGTTTTAATGTGTAACAGGCTGTTCTACTGGGTTCCCACAGAGTCTGTATGAGTTACCTCTCTTTGTCAGGGAAGGGGATAGCAGCGTAAAGCTCCCTTAGTTTGGTGTTGGCCACTGCTAACTGTGTGCTGGTGTATGGTAACAGCACCTTCTTGAACTGGGGATAGCAAAGTCAAATCTCAGTCAGGAAACGTGGTACTTATATCAAACACAGAATTGTGAGGGTTTGTTGATTCATACAGGTGATCCCATGGAGATAATGTCTCCATAAACAAACATATTATAAGCATTCTTTAGATGAAAACATCAACTGTACTTATAACCCAATGAAAATAAACATATGACACACTGAGCCGATTAAGTGGCATTGGTTTGTCACCATAAAAACGAATGTCATTCTAGTTCTGTTTGTCACCTCCTCATAGATGTCAGTGAGTCTATTCCCACATGAGCCGTAATGGAGTCTGAAGTTATCAGCAAAGCCAAGCAGAGCCATGCAGCCGCAAGGCTTCAGGACCCGGCCTGCCTCCAAGAGGAACCGCTCCTGGTCAAACCAATGGGCCGCTGAGGCTGCAGTCAGTAGGTCCACAGAACCATCTGGAAATGGCAGCTCCTCTGCTGTCCCTTTCCTGTAAGTATTAAGACGCAGCCACAAAAATTGAGGATTTCTACATAAACTAACATATTAACTAGGGGCCTATTGAAAGTGGGAAGCTACTGCTGACCTTTGTGCTGAGTGTAATTGACCGTCTCTGCAGATTGTCATCACTGTTATTTTTGAACAACATACACATTGGTTTTACTATCCAGTTGGGGACAACATTTCTTATTCCCATTCAAAATCCTATTATGCCCAAACCCTTAACCCTAACCTTAACCCTAACCCCATAACCCTAACTAAACCTTAATCTAACTCCTAACCTTTAACCAAAACCTAACCCCTAAGCCTAAAATAGGATCAGCGAAATGTCCCCACTTGTCAAATTTTTCTTATTTTACTATCCTTGTGAAGACTTTTGGACCTCAAAGGATAGTAAAGTTAGACCACACACACACACGTTCAAAAACCTGTAGGTGATGTTGTTGAACCCTGCTACTGCCCTGGCTTCCTCCAGTTGGCACTCGCTGATGTCGATGCCCACCACTTCCTGGAAGTGTGGGGCCAGCATGCGTGAGTTCTGCCCCGTCCCACAGCCCAGGTCCACAGCTAGGGCATGAGGCTGAACTTTCTGAAGAGAGGGGACCAGTGAGAAACTATATAACCTGCCTTCACTAAAGGAGAGTGATAGCTAGTGATAGTGTAAATGTGATGTTCAATACCAATATTATATATACAGAGGGGCAAAAAAGTATTTAGTCATCCACCAATTGTGCAAGTTCTCCCACTTAAAAAGATGAGAGAGTCCTGTAATTTTCATCATAAGTACACTTCAACTATGACAGACAAAATGAGAAAAAAAATCCAGAAAATCACATTGTAGGATTTTTAATACATTTGTTTGCAAATTATGGTGGAAAATAAGTAATTGGTCACCTACAAACAAGCAAGATTTTTGGCTCTCACAGACCTGTAACTTCTTCTTTAAGAGGCTCCTCTGTGCTCCACTCGTTACCTGTATTAATGGCACCTGTTTGAACTTGTTATCAGTATAAAAGACACCTGTCCACAACCTCAAACAGTCACACTCCAAACTCCACTATGGCCAAGACCATAGAGCTGTCAAAGGACACCAGAAACAAAATTGTAGACCTGCACCAGGCTGGGAAGACTGAATCTGCAATAGGTAAGCAGCTTGGTTTGAAGAAATCAACTGTGGAAGCAATTATTAGGAAATGGAAGACATACAAGACCACTGATAATCTCCCTCGATCTGGGGCTACACGCAAGATCTCACCCCGTGGGGTCAAAATGATCACAAGAACGGTGAGCAAAAGTCCCGGAACCACACGGGGGGACCTAGTGAATGACCTGCAGAGAGCTGGGACCAAAGTAACAAAGCCTACCATCAGTAACACACTACGCCGCCAGGGACTCAAATCCTGCAGTGCCAGACGTGTCCCCCTGCTTAAGCCAGTACATGTCCAGGCCCGTCTGAAGTTTGCTAGAGAGCATTTGGATGATCCAGAAGAAGATTGGGAGAATGTCATATAATCAGATGAAACCAAAATATAACTTTTTGGTAAAAACTTAACTCGTCGTGTTTGGAGGACAAAGAATGCTGAGTTGCATCCAAAGAACACCATACCTACTGTGAAGCATGGGGATGGAAACATCCTACTTTGGGGCTGTTTTTCTGCAAAGGGACCAGGACGACTGATCCGTGTAAAGGAAAGAATGAATGGGGCCATGTATTGTGAGGTTTTGAGTGAAAACCTTCTTCCATCAGCAAGGGCATTGAAGATGAAAAATGGCTGCGTCTTTCAGCATGACAATGATCCCAAACACACCGCCCGGGCAACGAAGGAGTGGCTTCGTAAGAAGCATTTCAAGATCCTGGAGTGGCCTAGCCAGTCTCCAGATCTCAACCCCATAGAAAATCTTTGGAGGGAGTTGAAAGTCCGTGTTGCCCAGCAACAGCCCCAAAACATCACTGCTCTAGAGGAGATCTGCATGGAGGAAAGTACCAGCAACAGTGTGTGAAAACCTTGTGAAGACTTATAGAAAACATTTGACCTCTGTCATTGCCAACAAAGGGTATATAACAAATTATTGAGAAACTTTTGTTATTGACCAATTACTTATTTTCCACCATAATTTGCAAATAAATTCATTAAAAATCCTACAATGTGATTTTCTGGATTTTTTTTTCTCATTTTGTCTGTCACAGTATAAGTGTACCTATGATGAAAATTACAGGCCTCTCTCATCTTTTTAAGTGGGAGAACTTGCACAATTGGTGGCTGACTAAATACTTTTTTGCCCCACTGTGTATATATATATATATATCGGTATTGAACATCACACTCTGGTCCTTGCTCTATAGGTATGACACATTGCATGCTGAATTTCAAGCTTACGGTAATAACGTAACATAATGGATGACAGTTTAGTAACCTATTGTCACAAGACTTAAAAGAATTTAGAAACAGGAAATTGTTGGGATATTTGGTTTCTATATCTGATTTAAAATGTCAAAATCCTGAAATGTTATGCAATAGAGGGCATTTTTTGCTTTCATTTCTATCTCGGACACTGTGTGGAAGCATTACACCAAAGACTTATCTTAGACAACCCAAGATTTGTCTTAGCTGCCAAATGTGCAAGACTAACGTCATGTAAAAGACAGTCTATAACAGTACTATTATCTTTGCTTGGCTCACCTTCCTTTCCAGGTAATGCAGGATAATGTCTCTGATCTCCTCTGGGGGTACAAAGCGGTACCTCTGGTAGATAGAGGCATGGTGTTTCTCCTCAAACAGCCGGTGGGTCATGGTGCTCTGCTGTCGTCTGCTCCGCTAGCCTAGTGCTCCTTCCAGCTTGCAGTGACTCAGCAGACAGAGACAGACCTGCTCCTTCACTAGGACCTTTTAATCATTACATGGAAAGAAGAGAGATACTGTATATAAAGAGGGGGATAGAGGAGGCTACTGCTAGTAATCACTTCGTCATATAAAGGAGAGGTTAAAAGATCTACTATGATGGGCTGCTAATTTCAAATAACTTATCACCTCCACTATAGGAGATGGCAAAACATCAAAAACCGATGGGAACCAGGCTAGAATTTGCACACGACTTTGTGGTTTCGTTCCTGAGATATAGTTCAGATGGCACTGTTCCAGAATAGTATCAGTAGTTGTAGCTTTTATGTTTGCTCACTACAGGAAGATGTGCACGAGTTTGAGCAGACAAGGCTCCCATTGTCCGGTTTGGCCATTGGCCTATTTTCACTGTGTCCACATCAACAAAGGACTTTAACCCTACAGTCCCCTCTCCCATCACATTGTGGTACTGTTACATAAGGCAAGACTGTTCTGAGTGAGACGGTATTGGTAAATCCATGTCAATTTCACCCTGAATAAAACGATTTTGTACCAACAAGTCTAGTCGGCCTACTTATAAAAAACAAATTTTGACTTTAATGTGAAAAGAGTTTGAGTCCACGTTAGTGTTAGAAATAGGCCTGTTTCTCTTACGGATTTTACTAAAACTAAACCAAGCTCTCTTTCTCACTGGGTTGTGGAGGCTACGTTAAGGAATGTGATCACACACACACTACCACACTCATCGCAGGAGATTCAGTTCTTCACAGGGCCAGTTCCAGGGAAACCACTAAGTGCTTGGCCAGGCTAGTATGAGACAGGCCCCAGATAGAGAGAGGAAGGGGCAAAGCAGTGGCTTCATGGGAATGTGTGTTGTTTGCTAATGAGGCTGTTTATGAAGGGGGCCAGGGTTACATGGGGTCAAAGAGAGCTGTGTGGTGTGTCAGAACCAATAAGAAGTCCCATGGAGATGGGATGGGAGAGGGAGGGATCAGAAACTTGTTTTCCTATGAGGTGTTTTCCCTGTTGTGATTGATGTGGGAAAATACAAACGCCTGATGAGTTCAGTTTCCTTACTCAGATAAAAACCCTATTCCAACTGATTACTGAGCCATAGATCAACAACAACAGGCTTTGTACTGAGCTGCACTACTACTAGCTCACTAAAATAGTTCATTATAAACAGTCAATATCTGAAGTACTGGTCCAAGAACCGATTAAAGGTCTCCTCTTAGTTTGCATACCGTGATGAATTTGGTTGAACCAATGCATGCATCATATTAAAAAGAAACCAAGAGAAAATCTGGGTCAGTCTGGCTGTGTTTCGACAGGCATCCCAATTCTGATGTTTTTACCAATCACATCAGATCTTTTCACATCAGATCTTTTTCAGACCTGATCTGAATGATCAAAAGACCAATTAGTAAAGAATATATCATAATTGGGCTGCGTAAGTATCAATTGTTTCAGATTAGGAGTGCTGATCTTGGATCAGATACCCCCTTGTCCATGTTATATTTTTCATTGTGATCTAAAAGGAAAAACCGATCCTAAAATCCACACTCCTAATATTACTCTGAGACACCTGATACGGCCCTGAAGTTAAATAATATTCAAAAGTTACAATTGTGTCTACAGACATTTTATTGTAAATCTCAGGCAAGGAAGATACTAAATGTGGCAACCATTTTGATAATGATGTGACTAAGGCTAATAGTTTGCTCTACATTACAATGTATAAAAGAAAAGAGACAAAACCAAAGGGACTTCAATGACATCTTGTGTGAACAGAATACTACTTCTATTAACAACAGCTTAAACATGATTGACACAAGCTTAAGAAACATCTGTCTCCACACAAACATATTCACACTGTAAAGAGTGTTCACTCCGGTTTAGACGCCAGGACACAGAAATACTCCAGCGTCACCTCCATGAGTGTGTCTGGTGATGTGACTCCCATCTCCTTCAGAAACCTGCAATATGACGTCAATATATTTTATAAAATAATTCCATGTGGGATAGACAAAAAAGTGGCATACAAGTAAATAAAATAATTAATTATTTTGATTATTTGTTAATTTAATCTTTAGTCTAAAACAGGGGGGGGGGGGGGGGGGGGGCTAATCTGACAGATGGAATTGTTTTAAATTGGTCATACCTATGGATTTTAGCTATTTGATTGAGAATTTTAGGACCCCTTAGGTATAAAAATATATATAAATATGAAAAGAAAAGACAACTAAAATGACTACTAAAACCGATAGAAACGCATTGAATAACACATTCATAAATGGCAAAAAGGACTGTCAAAAAATATATCAGAAGAAACAAGGTTTTGAAGTGTCTGTCCTAAATCTAGGATTTTTTTTTTTTTTAACTCAGGTATGGGGCCTCCCGAGTGGCGCAGCGGTCTAAGGCTGGAGGCGGACTCCCGATCACGGCTGTATTGGCCCAGCGTTATCCGGGCTAGGGGAGGGTTTGGCCAGCAGGGGGTCTTTACTTGGCTCATCGCGCTCTAGAGACTCCTTGTAGCGGCCGGGCGCCTACAGGCTGATCTCGGTCGTCAGTTGAACAGTGTTTCCACCAACACATTGGTGCTTCTGGGTTAAGCGGGCGGTTGTAAGGAAGTGCGGTTTGGCGGGTCATGTTTCAGAGAACGCGTGACCCGACCTTCGCCTCCCGAGCCCATTGGGGAGTTGCAGCGATGAGACGGGAAAAGGTGTAAAATACAAAAAAACGTAATAATAATAATAATTCAATTTAAAAACAATTAAACTCTGGAAATATTTATCTTTTTTACACATATGTGCCTACCCCTTTTTTTGGGGTAGGCACAAAACTACCTTCGCTCTTCCATCCGTCCATCCGTTTTTTAAATCTGTACTGGTTACCTTCAGACAAGTCCTGTGACACTTGTGGGCATCCATTAGTTTGTAGCCCTAACGGTCCGGACTTTACCAAACAGAATTTAGCACATAGACGGTACTGACTTCAGATGAGACTCCAGGCACTTGTAGGGGTCGTAGAGCAAAGCGTAGAACACCATCGTGTTCGTGAGAGTATCCATACAGTGGTCAATAGTTTGTAGGTCAAACTGTTCGGACGCTACAGATGATTTTCGGGATGTCTCATGGTCTGACAAACCCCACTCTAGCTCTGTCACCTTTCAATGCAGATGTTGAAGTGTGACACTGGCGGATGCGTTGGATTGAGACGCATCCAATGTGTAACGGATGTGAAATGGCTAGCTAGTTAGCGGGTACGCGCTAGTAGCATTTCAATCAGTTACGTCACTTGCTCTGAGACTTTAAGTAGGGTTTCCCCTTGCTCTGCAAGAGCCGTGGCCTTTGTGGAGCGATGGGTAACGATGCTTCGTGGGCGACCGTTGTTGATGTGTGCAGAAGGTCCCTGGTTCGCGCCCTTTGTCGGGGCGAGGGGACGGTTTAAAGTTATACTGTTACAAATGCAAAAAAACAGACACAGTATCTCTAGCTTGAACTGACGGGTTTTGATGGGGATTTTTTTGTTATGCAACTTAGACTGACACATCGGTTTGTCAATCGACCCCACCGGGTTAATTTGTTAATAAGCTAATTAATTCATCCATTCAGTCATTCGTTCATTCATCCATTGATTGATCAGGGTTGTTACCTGTCGAGTGTTCTCTGCAGCAGTGCAGTGGCAGCATCAGGCTCGGCCCTCTGGAAGGCCTGGTACATGGAGAAGGACTCCATGAAGCCCACTATGTTCCTCACTGAGATCTGCTGCTTCAGTGGGATACACTCAATCCTGAAAGAAGAACAGATACACACACACTGTTGAATTGAGAGGAGAGTCAGTGGATGCCCTAAGCTCACAAGGGGGCCAAGAGATTTAAGTCAAGTAAGTCATAATATTGAATAAAACTGCAGTTTATTGAGTACATTTGATTTTGACCACGGTCGGTGTCACTAGGTGTGAGTACATTACTTCTGTATGTATATATAAATATATTTCATTCTCAAATAGAAACTCAGAGATACAGGGTCAAAGTCACACCATGAGAAGTGTTTTAATGTGTAACAGGCTGTTCTGCTGGGTTCCCACAGAGGCTGTATGAGTTACCTCTCTTTGTCAGGGAAGGGGATAGCAGCGTAAAGCTCCCTTAGTTTGGTGTTGGACACTGCTACCTGTGTGCTGGTGTATGGTAACAGCACCTTCTTGACCTGGGGATAGCAAAGTCAAATCTCAGTCAGAAAACAGTCAGGAAAAGTGTTACTTATATCAAACAAAGAATTATGAGGGTTTGTTGTATCATACAAGTGATCCCATGGAAATTAAACTATTTTTCACAAGAGAAATGTCTCAATATGGCAGCAAACAAACATTTTATAAGCATACTGTAGATGAAAACAACAATTATACTTAGTACCCAATGAAAATAAACATATGACACACTAAACCGATTAAGTAGCATTGGTTTGTCAACATAAAAATAGAACGTCATTCTAGTTCTGTGTTTTTCACCTCATTAAAGATGTCAGTGAGTCTGTTCCCACATGAGCCGTAATGGAGTCTGAAGTTATCAGTAAAGTCAAGCAGAGCCATGCAGCCGCAAGGCTTCAGGACCCGGCCTGCCTCCAAGAGGAACCGCTCCTGGTCAAACCAATGGGCCGCTGAGGCTGCAGTCAGTAGGTCCACAGAACCATCCGGAAACGGCAGCTCCTCTGCTGTCCCTTTCCTGTAAGTATTAAGACACAGCACCAAACATTGAGGATTTCTACATAAACTAACATATTAACTAGGGGCCTATTGAAAGTGGGAAGCTACTGCTGACCTTTGTGCTGAGTGTAATTGACCGTCTCTGCAGATTGCCATCACTGTTTCTTTTTAAACAACATACACGTTGGTTTTACTAGCCAAGTGTGGACCAAAACATTTATTCCCATTCAAAATCCTATTATGCCTAAACCCTAACTCTAAATCTAACCCTAACCCCTAAATAAACCTAACCAAACTCTAAAATAGCAGTTTTTGTTCATGTATGGGGAATGGCAAAATGTCCCCACTTGTCACATTTTCCTTGTTTTACTATCCTTGTGAGGACTTTGACCTCAAAAGGATAGTAAGGTTAAACACACATAGACACATTCAAATACCTGTAGGTGATGTTGTTGAACCCTGCTACTGCCCTGGCCTCCTCCAGTTGGCACTCGCTGATGTCGATGCCCACCACTTCCTGGAAGTGTGGGGCCAGCAGGCGTGAGTTCTGCCCCGTCCCACAGCCCAGGTCCACAGCTAGGGCATGAGGCTGGACTTTCTGAAGAGAGGGGACCAGTGAGACACTATATAACTTGCCTTCACTAAAGGAGAGTGATAGCTAGTGATAGTGTAAATGTGATGATCAATACAACTGTTCTAAAGTTTGGGGTCACTTAGAAATGTCCTTGTTTTTTAAAGAAAAGCTCATTTTTTGTCCATTAAAATAACATCAAATTGATCAGAAATACAGTGTAGACATTGTTAATGTTGTAAATGACTATTGTAGCTGGAAACGGCAGATTTTTAATGGAATATCTGCATAGGCGTACAGAGGCCCATTATCAGCAACCATCACTCCTGTGTTCCAATGGCACGCTGAGTTAGCTTATCCAAGTTCATCATTTTAAAAAGACTAATTGATCATTAGAAAACCTTTTGCAATTATGTTAGCACAGCTAAAGGGTTTTCTAGACATTCCCTAAAGAAATCTGCCGTTTCCAGCTACATTAGTCATTTACATCATTAACAATGTCTACTGTATTTCTGATCAATTTGAAGTTATTTTAAAATGGACAAAAAAATGCTTTTCTTTCTAAAACAAGGAAACTTCTAAGTGACCCCAAACTTGTGAACGGTAGTGTGTGTGTTATTATATATAACACTCTGGTTTTTGCTAAATAGGTATTTCAAGCTTACGGTAATAACGTAAGATAATGATGACAGTTTAGTGACCTATTGTCGCAATACTCAAAAGCATTTAGAAACAGGAAATGGTTGAGATAATGTTTATATCGGATTTAAAATATCATAGTCCTGAAATATTATGCAATAGAAATGAAAGTGAAAAATGCCCTCTCTCGGACACTGTGTGGAAGCATTACACCAAAGACTTATTAAGATTTGTCTTAGCTGCCAACTGTACAAGTCTAACATCATGTAAAAGACAGTCTATAACAGTACTATTATCTTTGCTTGGCTCACCTTCCTTTCCAGGTAATGCAGGATGATGTCTCTGATCTCCTCTGGGGGTACAAAGCGGTACCTCTGGTAGATAGAGGCATGGTGTTTCTCCTCAAACAGCCGGTGGGTCATGGTGCTCTGCTGTCGTCTGCTCCGCTAGCCTAGTGCTCCTTCCAGCTTGCAGTGACTCAGCAGACAGAGACAGACCTGCTCCTTCACTAGGACCTTTTAATCATTACATAGGAGATACATATAAGGAGTAGGACAGAGGAGGCTACTGGTAGTAGTCACTCAGTCACAGAGAGGTTTAAAGAGACACCTGAGCTGCTAAGATCAAATAACTTGTCACCTCTTGACAAATTGCAAAACACTGATTTGTGTGTGATGTTCTTGTGTGGAACGGTACTGTCCGATAACGGCCACATTAATGACATGCCTATAGATAAACTAGTGGTTTAAAACATCTCATACATATTTCCATTTTATTTTTTATAAAAACAGTCAAACGCCTGGCAAAAGTTTGATATACATGTACTGCATGCATTTATACTGAACAAAAATCTAAAAACACAACGTGCAACAATTTCAAAGATTTGACGGAGTTACAGCTCATAAGGAAATCAGTCAATTGAAATACATTTATTACACCCTAATATATGGATTTCACATGATTGGGAATACAGATATGGATCTGTTGGTCACAGGTATCTTACAAAAGGTATGGGCGTGGATCAGAAAACCAGTCAGTATCTGGTGTGACGACCATGTCTCATGCAGGGTGACATCTTCGCATAGAGTTGATTAGGCTGTTGAGCGTGGGATGTTGTGTCACTCTTTATTGGCTGTGCGAAATTGCTTTATATTGGTGGGAACTGAAACTGGAACACGCAATCCAGAGCATCCAAAACATTCTCAATGGGGGACATATCTGGTGAGTATGCAGGCCATGGAAGAATTGGGACATTTTCAGTTTCTAGGAATTGTCTACAGATTCTTGCAACATGGGGCCGTACATTATAATGCTGAAACATGAGGTGATGGTGGCGGCTGAATGGTACGACAATGGGCCTCGATCTCATCATGGTATCTCTGTGCATTCAATTTGTCATCGATAAAATGCAAATGTGTTCGCTATCCGTAGCTTATGCTTGCCCATACCATAACCTCACCATGGGGAACTCTGTTCACAAGGTTGACATCAGTAAACCACTCCCCACACACATGGTCTGCGGTTGTACAACCAAATTCTCTAAAACAACATTGGAGGATTATGGAAGATAAACATTAAATTATCTGGCAACAGCCCTAGTGGAAATTCCTGTAGTCAGCATTCCAATTGTACACTCCCTCAAAACTTGAGACATCTGTGGCATTGTGTTGTGACAAAGCTTCACATTTTGTCCCCAGCACAAGGTGCACCTGTGTAATGATCATGCTATTGATTCAGCTTCTTGATATGTGGATGGATTATCTTGGCAAAGGAGAAATGATCACCAACAGGGATGCAATCAAGTTTGTGCATTTGGAAAATGTCTGGGATCTTTTATTTCAGCTCATTAAAACCAACACTTTACATATTGTGTTTACATTTTTGTTCATTGATTGTGAAACTAGACTGGGTCCTATCAAACATTTTCTAAACAATAGCAAAACAGAAGAACAAGTACAGACATTTAATTAGTCTTCTGAAAGTTTGCAATGAAGTTTTACACAATGTCAAATATAACAAAATCACCTTACACAATGTAATGCAGCTTGTGGAGCTGTGTGTTTCTCGCATCTGAAAATTGCACCACAAGCAACATTACCAGGACTGGTTGGTCTTTTCGCGGGTAGGAATGCGAGACAATATATCCACAGGAAAGTAGAATTACATAATATTTTCAAACCCCTGGTAGTGCCTGAAACACGCAAACAGGATGAAAACACATGTAAGCCATGTATGGCCATTTGCCGAGATGCTGCACGTGTTTCTGCACATCCTTCAGATGATGGTAGTGTATTCACATTCCTAACACCTTAAAGTTGATTTCATTATACTTTCCTGCGGATATAGTCTCACATTCATACTGGCATAACTGATACATTTACGAGAGCTAAACACCCCTTGAATATGGCCGGTGTCAGTAAACCTCGGTGAAAAGGCGTAATTAAATTGTTGCCAGCAGCACAGTAACCAATGCTCTGGATAACATGAAAACAGCCTAGCCAGTTCTGTTAGGGCAAGTAAAATGGTCAGAGTGAGGTGTTCTCTCGTGTGTCTGTATAACGTCAGCTAGAAAGCTAGCTTTGGTACTTGACTGCGTTGTTTGGGCAGAACGCTCAGATCAACACTACTCCTCGGCCAGAGCGTCCAGTGTGCGCTCTGAACACAGAGCGAAATGTTCGGAATTTACGAACTGACAATCTGATAACATTGTGAAAATTAGAACGTCAAGAACGCACTCCAGATTGAATTTACGAATACACCCTCAGTTAGGTGGACGTAGGTACAGCAGAGAGTGGCAAGGATAGGGAGACTTGCAACAGATAGCGAAAACAATTGCTAGTTAACGTTACATAACTAGAAAAGCCTTCACGTTGATGATGTTAGTTATGCGACATAAAAACCACAAACTAGTTGTCTGCACGGTTGTTTACCTGCTGTCTCACAGAAAGCGCTCCGTCCACACCCTAATCAACGACACTCGGAAGCAAGCCTCTGGAAGTAAACTTCAGTCGCCAAACAACCTCACGAATATATAAAGACAAATGTTAATATTGAAATGTAAAAAAGCTGCCAAGCAGCTGTAACAACTTCTTATTCGATTAGGCTTAACGGCGATTGGCATCCAACAAATGTTGCATTACCGCCACCTACTAGACTGGAGTATAACTCTCATACTTTCCTTTAAAAAATACAACAAATACCCTACCATCTAACGCTACACTCACAAAAAATAACAAATACCATACTCCACCATTTAAATCTATTCAGTCCTACTTCAGGCCAACAGCCTGAGAGGACACACCCTGTCAGGCAACTACAGTCCTGGAGGGCCTGATTGGTGTCACACTAGTTCTCCATCCCTAGCAAACACAGCTGATTAATCAAATTGCATTCTAAACTAAAGATCATGATTAGGTGAGTATTGGAGTCAGGTGTGTTAGCTTGGGCTGGGGCAAACCTGTGACACCAATCAGGCCCTCGAGGACTGGAATTGCCCACCCATGCGTAACTCTTCTGATGTCAAGTCTCGCACACCCAAATACTTCTCTCCAGCTGTTGCCACAACCTCTATTTTCTGTGACTTACGCTCCATCCCCGCAGTACAGTTGATAACCATTGCTATAAATGTCAAACGTATATCACTTGTTGGTTTATCCCTCAGTACTGGTAAAGGTTGCTGGATCAAATCCCTAAGCTGACATGGTAAAAATGTGTCTTTCTGCCCCTGAGCAAGGCAGTTAACCCACTGTTCCCCGGGCACTGAAGACGTGGATGTCGATTAAGGCAGCCCCTCACACCTTTCTGATTCAGAGGGGTTGGGTTAAATGAGGAAGACACATTTCAGTTGAAGGCATTCAGTTGTACAACTGACAACTGACTTGTACAACCGACTCCCTCCCCCATGACCCATCTTCCTCTACTTTCTTCACTGCCTCAGCATATGACAACTTCTGCACTACTATAACCCTGGAAACCTCAACCTGCCTCTCTCGCACAGGACATTTCTGATACCCAGCCCCATGGGCACCCCTACAATTAACAAATACCACTACTTTTCCCAATGCTACACACTCTTTTGTCTCATGCCCTTCTGCACAATTCTCACACCTAGGAAACTCCCTCCTACACACTGTTGTCACATGCCCATAAGCTTGACACCTGTAACAACGTAATGTATTCAGCACAAAAGCTTGTACACGATAATTGATATATGCTAACATCACCTTGTTGGTCAAAGACTCAACATCAAAACTCAAAAGAACAGACAATGACTATTCTGTTTCTCCACTCATGCCACCCTTTCTGCGTTGCACCAAACGATGAGCATCACAAACATCGGGAATCTTCCCCTTCAGTTGGTCAGCTTTCACATTTCCTTCTACCCAGTAATTACACCTTTCAATGGCACCCTTTTCTTGAGAGCAAAATAATTCACATCTCTTGCCCCCATTCGTTTAACACGGAGCGCCTACTCCCTCTGACCAGCAGAAACAAACAATTATCACAAGACCCCTTCTGGTTACCTTTACTGATTCCACAACACCCAACTCTGTTTTCACCCACCCTGAAACCACACATAGATCAGCCAAAAGGCAAGGGTACACTTTTTCCACAACTTCACCTACTGTCACAGACTCATCTTTATCCTGACCCTCAGTGCAAGCCTCGGGCTCTGAGAACTTCACCACACCTACCACCTTCGATACTTCACCCTCTCTCTCTCTGTTAGACCTCCTCTGCCACTATTGCCTCCATTCCTCTTCCATATTCCAAGTATAATTCTCCTTATGATAATACTGCACTTCTTCTGACCTACATCTTGTTCTTGCCTTGTCAAGAGATGCCATTTAACCAGCTGTCACAATCTCCGTACAATCAGCACGAACCCCTCGGGATGTAGCGCTCAACAGTGCATACCACTTGTAAAGCCAGCTGTAACAACTCTGCTGCCAGTGTCATTAAAGGAGGTGCAGGGATTGTTCCGTTCGTTACTGTTGTTTGGCCAAATATCAAATGAAAACATTAGTTCTGCTAGACAATGCAAAGAAAATAGGCAACACAGTTGGTCAAAATAAGTAACACGTTATTATGTTAAATTACGTGAAATCGCCCTAAGAATTGTTTTGAAAATTATGTTTTCTAGTTACATACCATGTAAAAGTTCCTATTAGACTAAATCAAAAGCCAAACCAAAGAGACAACATATTACTTTTTGTTATTAGAAAAAAAAACTTGCTTCTCCCCACCCATTCACAAAAACTTACAGCCTCAGCTAACTTTCACACACTAGAAATTACCCAAACCTCACAATGCTACATAAGCCTACTATATTCACACACACTGACACAAGACTTGCAGTATTCGGGTTTCTGTACCAATTAGCCTATGTCAGTTAAGATTCCCAAGCAACAGTGCCCTCTTGCTCTGACTGTCAAGGCCCCCATTAGGTGTCTCATGAATGGTGCTTCACTGTCTGTTAGTGCCAAGTGATACCTTTTTTGTTTTACCCAAGTGTTACAGGCAGCAGAGCTAAATAAAAACTCAGAGATTATGAGCATGAGAGAATAGGAGCAATACACGATCCAAATAAACCTAAAATAAAAAGTTCTGCACCCCAGCACTGCTTTTCTATGTTGTTTTTGCCACTTGTTGGAATCAGATGAAGATGTTGGAGAGCAGTGTTGTTATAATTGGAAAGATGTCATCAGGAGGCTGGCCAGCCAGTTCCTCTTTGCATTTCATATCATAGTGCATCTGCAGCAGAGAATCCCTCAATCCTGAACCGCTCATTCTAACAATGACACAATGGTCTTCGGCTACCCACCCTTTCCAAAGGGATTATTTCTTCAGCAAGGCAGCCATCCTTAGTATTCGTTTTGGGAATGCTGAATAGAAGTGCCTTGGGGCAGAAGCTGAAATAACTTATTACTTCTTATCACTAAAATCCCTATTTTTCCATATCTGGCATATGAACATTTAAGCATCTATAGGGTTTTCAGCAGTAATCAGGCATTTCAGTCATTGCTGAAGTGAGGAACTAATACTTTTTGTTTGTTGAAATCTGCTGCTGTGCACAACACATAAGGATGCATTTCAATCTATTTTCTTAAATGCGTCATATTTTCACCAACATTGAATGAGATGTCAATTCTTTCCCCTCTATGTCATCATCAGTTCCATGATAGAGCTACTAGCCAATTGGCCCTCTCACAAAGCAAATATGACCTGGTGCAATGAGTGTCTGCTCTCTCTCTCAAGCAACATGTGTTCACGACAAGTCAGTGTCTGATTAATGGCCATCCACTTCCACGATATACAGAGCAGGCTAGGGGTCAGATTTATTATACATCTTTTGTTTATATGTGGCAGCATTATTCTGTAGACTCTAAGGCCCCAATGACAGTAAATAGAGTGTATCTATACATAGGATGTAAATAGAGTGTATCTATACATGATTTACTCCTGTGGTCTGGTCCTGGTCTGTACTCATTCTGATCCCCTGGTGTGACTGTGGCTCCAGAAGTGATGTGGGACTGAGGGATAGGAGTTCATCCCTCTTTTGCCCCAGCTTGGCCCCCTTATTCAGAGAAAGTATGGATGTGAAACAACCCGCTGTTCCCTGCCCTATATCACACACAAACACACGCACACACATGCACACACACACACAGACACACACACTTTCCATGCGTTGTGGGGGTGGACATCTGGCACAGCAAGCTGCTTATTTTGTTCCAGGAGTGGAACACACTTTCCTTTGAATGTTCTGGTTGGCTATATTTTACCAAACATTGTGATGGACTCAAGGGGTATGGAAAGGCATATTTTCCTAAGGCAATGCTATTTACTGTTTCTTCTGTGATTGTTTTACAGATGTCCCCTGCTATGCCCATGCAGTTAGGACATGCTCCTGTGACATCCACTCTCTCTACATCTTACCACACACACAGATACACACATGCAGGCTTACACACACACTCACACAGACACACAAAATGAAAAACCATGCTGGAAAGTCATCTAAACAAGCTTGTATCCATGAAGCAAAATCTCTAGAGACTGAAAGTGCTATGCTAGGTACTTTTCCCTGTATATACTATTCCCTCTGCTTTGAGTCAATGTCCTCCTGTCTCAGTGACAAACTGGGTCATTTGGTCTCTCGAGATTACTCCTCCGAGGGATCCTATGCTATCCTCACGCACGCACGCACGCACTCACGCACGCACGCACGCACACACACACACACACACACACACACACACACACACACACACACACACACACACACACACACACACACACACACACACACACACACACACACACACACACACACACACACACACACACACACACACACACACACACACACACACACACATCTCATATCACAGGCTGTGTTTGTCTGCTTGTGAAGTACATAAAACTGGAGCCAGAATGACAAACTATATTAGATAAGCTACCACTCATTGGCAAGCTTTAGTAATATAAATGTACACAGTAATAACAACTTCCTTAATTGTTCATCATTAACTAAATATTGAAGTTTCCACAGGGGTCACATCATAGTCTCAGTCATCTGTAGCTAGTCCTCTGGCTTGCAGGCTAGCAGGTAGAAATAACTGACTCTGACCACAACCTCAGTCTCTGGGGAGGTCACCTCCATCACAGCCAACAGTCTGGAGAGGACAGAGAGAGATGTTAGATGTAATGTTAAATGATACCTTTACATTTCATATTATTCTGTACGTACATCTGGGGAAGCTCCATTTAGTAAGATATGTTACGTTTCATATGGTATGTATTCATTTGTGGATTTCCATCACCCATTTCGTATGATATGTTACAAATTACACTTCTTATTATATGTTACGAATTTGCAAAACTTACAATAGTTACGAATTTGCAAAATGTATGATATGTTACGAATTCTAGCTAGGTTGCTAGGTTTCTAACATTAGCTAGCTGGCTAACGTTAGCTAGGCTAGGGTTAGGGAAGGGTTAGCTGAAAGGGTTAAGGTTAGGGTTAGGGGAAGGGTAGGCTTACTATGTTATGTCTAGTCTATGAGACCTGGCTGTTCATCCACACACACTCCTGCCTAGACACAACTGTTCAACACAGAATGAGCAATGAGTTAGTCTCGCAATGCAATCCTTCCAATTGTTGTTAATCACTCGGCTACTGGAGGAACCCTGGAAATCGAGGCTAGCATTAAATTGTGAATCAATTCAACAATTATTGTACATGGGAATACAATAGCAACAAGGGCAGATATAACAGTGGATGCAATGGTACTCAGGCCTCACCACTCTTTCTATGTGTAGGGGATGGAGTCGTAGGACTGTTTGTAGAGAGCCACAGAGTTGGGTCCCAGGCAGAAGTTACGATAGGGCAAGAGGGCAGCATAAAACTGATGAGATAAAAAAAGACAAATGCTGTTGAAAAAACACACAACAAATCTACTGTATGCATTGAGAATTTGTACACCGTCAATTTATCAAAAATGTGCATTGCATTTTGTTTTGTTTTCTACAGTGATTAGAATGGTACATTTCCACTGTTTATGGATAATATTATTTTATTCTATTCTCTAGAGTTGTCCAGACCTCCTTGTAGACTGTTGAGTGGTAGCAGTCTCCATAATGGATCTCCATGTCCATGGTATAGTTGAGCGGATAGAGACGGCCTTTAGGATGCAGGATCCTATGGGCTTCCTTGGAGAAACTGCGGCCGGTCAGGCAGTCATGGCCGTCACCAGGTCCACTGAGCTGTCTGCGAAGGGCAGCTCTTCAGCCGGACACTGTCTACAGGCAGAGACAAGAGAGACACAATGATCAGCAGCCGGACGCTGTTTATAAAGAAACGAGAGACATAAAAATCAGGGCTAGTCTCAGGTCTGTAAAGTTATTTGCTAGCCTAGTCTCAGATCTGTAAAGATATTTGCTAGCTTGGTACCAGATCTGTTTCTGCTCTCTTGCCAACTCCTAATGTCATTGCCACGATAGGACTTGGCAAAACATCAAAAACCGATGGGAACCGAGCTAGAATTTGCACACAACTTTGTGGTTTCGTTCCTGAGATATAGTTCAGATGGCACTGTTCCAGAATAGTATCAGTAGTTGTAGCTTTTATGTTTGCTCACTACAGGAAGACGTGCACGAGTTTGAGCAGACAAGGGTCCCATTGTCCGGTTTGGCCCTTGGCCTATTTTCACTGTGTCCACATCAACAAAGGACTTTAACCCTACAGTCCCCTCTCCCATCACATTGTGGTACTGTTACTAAAGGCAAGACTTTTCTGAGTCAGATGGACTTGGTAAATCCATGTCTATTCACCCTGAATTAAATGATTTTGTACCTACAAATCTTGTAAGACTCCTTATAAAAAACGTATTCTATGACTGTAATGTAAAGAGAGTTTGAGTCCATGTTAGTGTTACTCAAAACAAAACATGACCCTCCAGTCCAGTCCACCTTCCTCCTCTCCCCTCTGGGGTTGGCTCTGACTTGTAAGAGATGTTAGGGGCGGTGGCTCTGACCTATAAGAGTTGTTAGGGGCGGTGGCTCTGACCTGTAGGAGATGTTAGGGGCGGTGGCTCTGACCTGTAGGAGATGTTAGGGGCGGTGACTCTGACCTGTAAGAGATGTTAGGGGCGGTGACTCTGACCTTTAGGAAATGTTAGGGGCGGTTGCATGCTCCAGGGCCACCTCCAGCTGGGCAGGGCTCACGTCGGTCCCCACCACCGAGTTGAAGTGAGGGGCCAGGAGCACGGTGCCCTGACCCGACTCACAGCTTACATCTACTGCCAGGTCAAAGGTCTGCATGCCCATCTGTCAAACAGGACACATCACCATCACACACAGGTATGAGACATAATTAGTACATGTGCACATTTTAAGACAGGAGAAAGTATATTTACAATCTTTTTATACTGCAAAAACATTAAAAAGCTGGAACGAAACACACATTGATATAATTCTGTAATGTATTGCAATAATATTTGCCATTGTAACTATACTGAACAAAAATATGAATGCAACATGCAACAATTTTACTAAGTTACAGTTCAAATAAGGAAATCAGTCAATTTAAATAAATTCATTAGGTCCTAATCTATAGATTTCACATCCCAAATCTATGGATTTCACATGACTGTGTGTAACGAATGTGAAATGGCTAGCTAGTTAGCGGGTACGCGCTAATAGCGTTTCAATCAGTTACGTCACTTGCTCTGAAACCTAGAAGTAGTGTTTCCCCTGGCTCTGCAAGGGCAGCGGCTTTTGTGGAGCGATGGGTAACGATGCTTCGTGGGCGACCGTTGATGTGTGCAGAGGGTCCCTGGTTCGCGCCCGCGTCGGGGCGAGGGGATGGTCTAAAGTTATACTGTTACATGGGCAGGGGCACAGCCATGGGTGGTCTTGGGAGGGCAGAGGCCCACCCACATGGGAGCCAGGCCCAGCCAATTAGAATTTCCCCACAAAAGAGCTTTATTACACACGGAAAAACTCCACAGTTTCATCAGCTGTCCGGTTGGCTGGTCTCAGACGATCCCGCAGGTGAAGAAGCCAGATGTGGAGGCCCTGTGCTGGCGTGGTTACACATGATCTGCGATTGTGAGGCCGGTTGGACGTACTGCCAAATTCTCTAAAAAGACGTTGGAGGCAGCTTAGAAATGAACATTAAATTCTCTGGCAAAAGCTCTGGTGGAGATTACTGCAGTCAGCATGCCAATTGCACACTCCCTCAAAACTTGAGACATCTGTGGAATTGGGTTGTGTGACAAAACTGCACATTTTAGAGAGTATTTATATTGTCCCCAGCACAAGGTGCACCTGTGTAATGATCATGCTGTTTAATCAGCTTCTTGTTATGCCACACCGGTCATGTGGATGGATTATTTTGGAAAAGGAGAAATGCTCACTAACAGGGATGTAAACTAATTTGTGCACAAAACTTGAGAGAAATAAGCATTTTGTGGGTATCGAAGATTTCTGGGATCTTTTATTTCAGTTCATGAAACATAGGACCAACACTTTACTTGATGCATTTATATTTTATGTCCACAGAAGACTGTAACCATATCATCTGAGCATGCATATTCCATGATATTTGATTTAAGAAAAAAAACAGTCTGTATCCTGTGTAACAGGTATATGTCACGACTACCTTCTCTTCAGGAAGGACAATGCCTCTTCAATGAGCTGAGACTCTGTATTTCCAGTGGGAGGCAGCATGCTCCTTACCTTCAAACAGATGGGCCATGCCACTGAGCTATACTACAGGAAAAACCAACACAGGAATACAATGGTATTCTCCAACACAGAAAGAGACCTGCTTTTCATAAAGTTTTTACTAAAACTAATGCAAGCTCTCTTTCTCACTGGGTTGTGGAGGGTTGTGGTACGTTAAGGAATGTGATCACACACACACTACCTCACGCATCGCAGGAGATTCCCTTTCTTCACAGGGCCAGTTCCAGGGAAACCACTAGGTGCTTGGCCAGGCTAGTATGAGACAGGCCCCAGATAGAGAGAGGAAGGGGCGGAGCAGTGGCTCATGGGAATGTGGGTTGTTTGCTAATGAGGCTGGGCCAGGGTTACATGGGGTCAAAGAGAGCTGTGTGCTGTGTCAGAACCAATAAGAAGTCCCATGGAGATGGGATGGGGGAAGGATCAGAAACTTGTTTTCCTATAAGGTGCTTTCCTTGTTGTGATTGATGTGGGAAAATACAAACGCCTGATGAGTTCAGTTTCCTTACTCAGATAAAAACCCTATTCCCACTGATCACTGAACCATAGATCAACAACAACAGGCTTTGTACTGAGCTGCACTACTACTAACTCACTAAAATAGTTCATTATAAACAGTCAATATCTGAAGTACTGGTCCAAGAACCGATTAAAGGTCTCCTCTTAGTTTGCATACCGTGATGAATTTGGTTGAACCAATGCATGCATCATTTTAAAAAGAAACCAAGAGAAAATCTGGGGCAGTCTGGCTGTGTTTCGACAGGCATCCCAATTCTGATGTTTTTACCAATCACATCAGATCTTTTCACATCAGATCTTTTTCAGACCTGATCTGAATGATCAAAAGACCAATTAGTAAAGAATATATCATAATTGGGCTGCTTAAGTATCAATTGTTTCAGATTAGGAGTGCTGATCTTGGATCAGATACCCCCTTGTCCATGTTATATTTTTCATTGTGATCTAAAAGGAAAAACCGATCCTAAAATCCACACTCCTAATATTACTCTGAGACACCTGATACGGCCCGGAAGTTAAATAATATTCAAAAGTTACAATTGTGTCTACAGACATTTTATTGTAAATCTCAGGCAAGGAAGATACTAAATGTGGCAACCATTTTGATAATGATGTGACTAAGGCTAATAGTTTGCTCTACATTACAATGTATAAAAGAAAAGAGACAAAACCAAAGGGACTTCAATGACATCTTGTGTGAACAGAATACTACTTCTATTAACAACAGCTTAAACATGATTGACACAAGCTTAAGAAACATCTGTCTCCACACTAACATATTCACACTGTAAAGAGTGTTCACTCCGGTTTAGACGCCAGGACACAGAAATACTCCAGCGTCACCTCCATGAGTGTGTCTGGTGATGTGACTCCCATCTCCTTCAGAAACCTGCAATATGACGTCAATATATTTTATAAAATAATTCCATGTGGGATGGACCATAATAGTTGCATACAAGTAAATAAAATAATTAATTATTTTGATTATTTGTTCATTTCTTCACACATTTGTTTTGTTCATTTCATCTTTAGAGTCTAAGACGGGTGGGCTAATCTGACAGATGGAATTGTTTTAAGTTGGTCATACCTATGGATAATTTAGCTATTCGATTGCGAATTTTAGGACCCCTTTAGGTATACAAATATATAAATATGATTTGATAAAATATTTATTTTGGAAAATGACTACAAAAACCGATAGAAACGCACTGAATAACATATTCATAAATGGCAAAAAGGACTGTCAAAAAATGTATCAGAAGAAACAAATTTTGAAGTGTCTGTCCTAAATCTAGGAGATATAAAAAAACTCAGGTATGGGGCCTCCCGAGTGGCGCAGCAGTTTAAGGCTGGAGGCCTTAGACTGCTGGAACAGTGTTTCCACCAGCACATTGGTGCTTCTGGCTTCCGGGTTAAGCAGGCAGTTGTAAGGAAGTGCGGTTTGGCAGGTAATGGTTCTGAGAACGCGTGACCCGACCTTCGCCTCCCGAGCCCATTGGGGAGTTGCAGCGATGAGACGGGAAAAGGTTGTAAAATACAAAAAACATAATAATAATACAAATAAAAAAATAAAAACCTCTGGAAATATTTATATTTTTTACACATATTTAACCTCTTTTTTGGGGTAGGCACAAAACTACCTGCACACTTCCATCCATTTTTTAAAATCTGTACTGGTTACCTTCAGACGGGTCCCGTGACACTTGTGGGCATCCATTAGTTTGTAGCCCTAACGGTCCGGACGTTTCCAAACAGAATTTAGCACATAGACGGTACTGACTTCAGATGAGACTCCAGGCACTTGTAGGGGTCGTAGAGCAAAGCGTAGAACACCATCGTGTTCGTGAGAGTATCCATACAGTGGTCAATAGTTTGTAGGTCAAACTGTTCAGACGCTACAGATGATTTTCGGGATGTCTCATGGTCTGACAAACACCACTCTAGCTCTGTCACCTTTCACTGCAGATGTTAAAGTGTGACACTGGCGGATGCGTTGGATTGAGACGCATCCAATGCAAAAAAACAGACACAGTATCTCTAGCTTAAACTGACGGGTTTTGATGGGGATTCTTTTGTTATGCAACTTAGACTGACACACCGGTTTGTCAATCGACCCCACCGGGTTAATTTGTTAATTAGCTAATTAATTCATCCATTCAGTCATTCGTTCATTCATCCATTGATTGATCAGGGTTGTTACCTGTCGAGTGTTCTCTGCAGCAGTGTGGTGGCAGCATCAGGCTCGGCCCTCTGGAAGGCCTGGTACATGGAGAAGGACTCCATGAAGCCCACTATGTTCCTCACTGAGATCTGCTGCTTCAGTGGGATACACTCAATCCTGAAAGAAGAACAGATACCCACACACTGTTGAATTGAGAGGAGAGTCAGTGGATGCCCTAAGCTCCCAAGGGGGCCAAGAGGGTTAAGTCAAGTATGTCGTAATATTGAATAAAACTGCAGTTTATTGAGTACAACATTTGATTTAGACCACGGTCGGAGTCACTAGGTGTGAGTACATTACTTCTGTATATATATATTTATATATATTTTATTCTCAAATAGAAACTCAGAGACACAGGGTCAAAGGCACACCATGAGAAATGTTTTAATGTATAACAGGCTGTTCTACTGGGTTCCCACAGAGTCTGTATGAGTTACCTCTCTTTGTCAGGGAAGGGGATAGCAGCGTAAAGCTCCCTTAGTTTGGTGTTGGACACTGCTACCTGTGTGCTGGTGTATGGTAACAGCACCTTCTTGAACTGGGGATAGCAAAGTCAAATCTCAGTCAGGAAACGTGGTACTTATATCAAACACAGAATTGTGAGGGTTTGTTGATTCATACAGGTGATCCCATGGAGATTATGTCTCAATAAACAAACATATTATAAGCATTCTTTAGATGAAAACAACAACTGTACTTATAACCCAATGAAAATAAACATATGACACACTGAGACGATTAAGTGGCATTGGTTTGTCATCATAAAAACGAATGTCATTCTAGTTCTGTTTGTCACCTCCTCATAGATGTCAGTGAGTCTGTTCCCACATGAGCCGTAATGGAGTCTGAAGTTATCAGTAAAGCCAAGCAGAGCCATGCAGCCGCAAGGCTTCAGGACCCGGCCTGCCTCCAAGAGGAACCGCTCCTGGTCAAACCAATGGGCCGCTGAGGCTGCAGTCAGTAGGTCCACAGAACCATCCGGAAACGGCAGCTCCTCTGCTGTCCCTTTCCTGTAAGTATTAAGACGCAGCCACAAAAATTGAGGATTTCTACATAAACTAACATATTAACTAGGGGCCTATTGAAAGTGGGAAGCTACTGCTGACCTTTGTGCTGAGTGTAATTGACCGTCTCTGCAGATTGTCATCACTGTTATTTTTGAACAACATACACATTGGTTTTACTATCCAGTTGGGGACAACATTTCTTATTCCCATTCAAAATCCTATTATGTCCAAACCCTTAACCCTAACCTTAACCCTAACCCCAAACCCCTAACTAAACCTTAATCTAACTCCTAACCCTAACCAAAACCTAACCCCTAAGCCTAAAATAGGATCAGCGAAATGTCCCCACTTGTTACATTTTTCTTCTTTTACTATCTTTGTGAGGACTTTTGGACCTCAAAGGATAGTAAAGTTAGACCACACACACACGTTCAAAAACCTGTAGGTGATGTTGTTGAACCCTGCTACTGCCCTGGCCTCCTCCAGTTGGCACTCGCTGATGTCGATGCCCACCACTTTCTGGAAGTGTGGGGCCAGCAGGCGTGAGTTCTGCCCCGTCCCACAGCCCAGGTCCACAGCTAGGGCATGAGGCTGGACTTTCTGAAGAGAGGGGACCAGTGAGACACTATATAACTTGCCTTCACTAAAAGAGAGTGATAGCTAGTGATAGTGTAAATGTGATGTTCAATACAGATATTGTATACACTGCTCAAAAAAATAAAGGGAACACTAAAATAACACATCCTAGATCTGAATGAATGAAATATTCTTATTAAATACTTTTTTCTTTACATAGTTGAATGTGCTGACAACAAAATCACACAAAAATGTTCAATGGAAATCAAATTTATCAACCCATGGAGGTCTGGATTTTGAGTCACACTCAAAATTAAAGTCCAAAACCCCATTACAGGCTGATCCAACTTTGATGTAATGTCCTTAAAACAAGTCAAAATGAGGCTCAGTAGTGTGTGTGGCCTCCACGTGCCTGTATGACCTCCCTACAACGCCTGGGCATGCTCCTGATGAGGTGGCGGATGGTCTCCTGAGGGATCTCCTCCCAGACGTTGACTAAAGCATCCGCCAACTCCTGGACAGTCTGTGGTGCAACGTGGCTTTGGTGGATGGAGCGAGACATGATGTCCCAGATGTGCTCAATTGGATTCAGGTCTGGGGAACGGGCGGGCCAGTCCATAGCATCAATGCCTTCCTCTTGCAGGAACTGCTTACACACTCCAGCCACATGAGGTTTCGCATTGTCTTGCATTAGGAGGAACCCAGGGCCAACCGCACCAGCATATGGTCCCACAAGGGCTCTGAGGATCTCATCTCGGTACCTAATGGCAGTCAGGCTACCTCTGGCGAGCACATGGAGGGCTGTGCGGCCCCCCAAAGAAATGCCACCCCACACCATGACTGACCCACCGCCAAACCGGTCATGCTGGAGGATGTTGCAGGCAGCAGAACGTTCTCCACGGCGTCTCCAGACTCTGTCACGTCTGTCACGTGCTCAGTGTGAACCTGCTTTCATCTGTGAAGAGCACAGGTCGCCAGTGGCGAATTTGTCAATCTTGGTGTTCTCTGGCAAATGCCAAACGTCCTGCACGGTGTTGGGCTGTAAGCACAACCCCCACTTGTGGACATCGGGCCCTCATACCACCCTCATGGAGTCTGTTTCTGACTGTTTGAGCAGACACATGCACATTTGTGGCCTGCTGGAGGTCATTTTGCAGGGCTCTGGCAGTGCTCCTCCTGATCCTCCTTGCACAAAGCCGGAGGTAGCGGTCCTGCTGCTGGGTTGTTGCCCTCCTACGGCCTCCTCCACGTCTCCTGATGTACTGGCCTGTCTCCTGGTAGTGCCTCCATGCTCTGGACACTACGCTGACAGACACAGCAAACCTTCTTGCCACAGCTCGCATTAATGTGCCATCCTGGATGAGCTGCACTACCTGATCCACTTGTGTGGGTTGTAGACTCAGTCTCATGCTACCACTAGAGTGAAAGCACCGCCAGCATTCAAAAGTGACCAAAACATCAGCCAGGAAGCATAGGAAGTGAAAAGTGGTCTGTGGTCACCACCTGCAGAACCACTCCTTTATTGGGGGTGTCTTGCTAATTGCCTATAATTTCCACCTGTTGTCTATTCCATTTGCACAACAGCATGTGAAATTTATTGTCAATCAGTGTTGCTTCCTAAGTGTACAGTTTGATTTCACAGAAGTTTGATTGACTTGGAGTTACATTGTGTTGTTTAAGTGTTCCCTTTATTTTTTTGAGCAGTGTATATATATATATATATATTTTACACTCTGGTCCTTGCTCTATAGGTATGACACATTGCATGCTGAATTTCAAGCTTACGGTAATAACGTAGCATAATGGATGACAGTTTAGTAACCTATTGTCACAAGACTTAAAAGCATTTAGAAACAGGAAATGGTTGGGATATTTGGTTTCTATATCCGATTTAAAATGTCAAAATCCTGAAATGTTATGCAATAGAGAGCATTTTCTGCTTTCATTTCTCTCTCGGACACTGTGTGGAAGCATTACACCAAAGACCTATCGTCGACAACCTAAGATTTGTCTTAGCTGCCAACTGTACAAGTCTAACGTCATGTAGAAGACACAGTCTATAACAGTAATATTATCTTTGCTTGGCTCACCTTCCTTTCCAGGTAATGCAGGATGAGGTCTCTGATCTCCTCTGGGGGTACAAAGCGGTACCTCTGGTAGATAGAGGCATGGTGTTTCTCCTCAAACAGCCGGTGGGTCATGGTGCTCTGCTGTCGTCTGCTCCGCTAGCCTAGTGCTCCTTCCAGCTTGCAGTGACTCAGCAGACAGAGACAGACCTGCTCCTTCACTAGGACCTTTTAATCATTACATAGAAGGAGGAGATACATATAAGGAGTAGGACAGAGGAGGCTACTAGTAGTAGTCACTCAGACACATAGAGGATAGGTTTAAAGAGATTCTATGACACCTGGACTGCTAAGATAAAATAACTTGCCGACTCTTACAAATTGCAAAACGTTGATTTGTCTGTGATGTGTGGAACGATAACGTACGATAAGGGCCACAATAATGACATGCCCATAGATAGACTAGTGGTTTAAAACATACCATAGATATTTCCTTTTAAAAGTGTGTCTTATGCAGGTACTGCATTCATTTAGATTGTGCATTTAATACAAACGTTGTGAAACTAGACTGGATCCCATGATGCAGGGATTAGGTTATTGAACAGAACAGTTTCCTGAACAAGAGCAAAAAACATGAACAAGTACAGAAACGTTTAAATAGTCTTCTGAAAGTTTGCAATGAAGTCATACTCAATTGTAATGTCAAATATAACAAAATCACCTTCCAAAATGCAATGGAGCTTGTAAAGCTATCTGTGTTTCTCTCTCAGCTGAAAATTACACGTAAGCAAAGTTGCCATGTCCCTCTCACAGTATTACCGGAAGTGTGCCTAGATTGTCCAAATAGCCATATGCATGCTGGGGCCTCAGTGTTAACCCTTGACTGTCCAGAATATTGAACCTATTGTAATTACATGATGATAAGCAAGTGATTTAACCCCCTTTAGAAGCATGACTACATGTCCAAATCATTTCTAGAGGGAGTGAATGGTGGAACATAGTGATGACAAACCTGCAATATAAGACAACATATAGGGCCATAGAAATAGGAAGGAACTGCACTGAATTATTTGCAGCCTTTATGTTTATGTTTTGTTTTTATGTTTATTCTTTGTTAGATTATTTTTCATTACATACACTTGTACAGAAAGATAAAGAGAATAATTATAAATGCTGACAATAAACATGAAGTTACAGTAACTTTCAGTTTTATGTGTCAATGCCTTGATAGTTCAGATTTTAGTGGAATGTAAAATCTGTGTTCCATCATGCTGCTCATTGTCACGATCGTTTTCGGGTGAAAGAGAGGACCAAGGCGCAGCGTGATATAGATACATCTTCTTTTATTTGAGAAGATGAAAATGAACACGAACACTAATACACACTAAACAAAAAAAACAAATGACCGTGAAGCTACAAACGAAAGTGCAGACACACGCTACTAACGTCAAACATAGACAATTACCCACCACCTACCTAATGCCTAATGACTCCGGCCACAAAACCTGACACAGAAGGGGAGGGTCCGGGTGGGCCTTCCTACGGCGGCAGCTCGGGTGCGGGACGTGGACCCCACTCCACCATAGTCAATACCCGCTTTGGTGGCGCCTCTGGAACGGCGACCCTTGCAGCGAGTCCCGGACTGAAGACCATCCCAGAGGGCGCCACTAGACGGAGGGGCAGCTCCGGACTGAGGGGCAGCTCCGGACTGAGGGGCAGCTCTGGACTGAGGGGCAGCTCTGGACTGAGGGGCAGCTCCGGACTGAGGGGCAGCTCCTGACTGAGGGGCAGCTCCAGACTGAGGGGCGGCTCAGGGCAGCTCATGACTGGCGGGCGGCTCAGACAGTTCCTGACTGTGGGGCGGCTCAGGCGGCTCCTGACTGGCGGGCGGCTCAGGCGGCTCCTGACTGGCGGGCGGCTCAGGCGGCTCCTGACTGGTGGGCGGCTCAGGCGGCTCCTGACTGGCGGGCGGCTCTGGCGGCTCCTGACTGGCGGGCGCCTCTGGCGGCTCGTGACTGGCGTGCAGCTCTGGCAGCTCCTGACTGGCGGGCGGCTCTGGCGGCTCCTGACTGGCGGGCGGCTCTGGCGGCTCCTGACTGGCGGGCGGCTCTGGCGGCTCCTGAGTCGCAGGCGGCTCTGGCGGCTCCTAACTGGCTGGCGGCTCCTGACTGGCGGGCGGCTCTGACGGCTCCTGACTGGCGGGCGGCTCTGACGGCTCCTGACTGGCGAGCGGCTCTGACGGCTCCTGACTGGCGGCTCTGGCGGCTCCTGACTGGCGGGCGGCTCTGGCGGCTCCTGACTGGCGGGCGGCTCTGGCGGCTCCTGAGTCGCAGGCGGCTCTGGCGGCTCCTGACTGGCTGGCGGCTCCTGACTGGCGGGCGGCTCTGACGGCTCCTGACTGGCGGGCGGCTCTGACGGCTCCTGACTGGCGGCTCTGGCGGCTCCTGACTGGCGGGCGGCTCTGGCGGCTCCTGAGTGGCGGGCGGCTCTGGAGGCTCCTGACTGGCGGGCGGCTCTGGCGGCTCCTGACTGGCGGGCGGCTCTGGCGGCTCCTGAGTCGCAGGCGGCTCTGGCGGCTCCTGACTGGCTGGCGGCTCCTGACTGGCGGGCGGCTCTGACGGCTCTTGACTGGCGGGCGGCTCTGGCGGCTCCTGAGTCGCAGGCGGCTCTGGCGGCTCCTGACTGGCGGGCGGCTCTGGCGGCTCCTGACTGGCGGGCGGCTCTGGCGGCTCCTGAGTCGCAGGCGGCTCTGGCGGCTCCTGACTGGCTGGCGGCTCCTGACTGGCGGGCGGCTCTGACGGCTCCTGACTGGCGGGTGGCTCTGACGGCTCCTGACTGGTGGCTCTGACGGCTCCTGACTGGCGGCTCTGGCGGCTCCTGACTGGCGGGCGGCTCTGGCGGCTCCTGAGTGGCGGGCGGCTCTGACGGCTCCTGACTGGCGGGCGGCTCTGACGGCTCCTGACTGGCGGGCGGCTCTGGCTGCTCCTGACTGGCGGGCGGCTCTGGCGGCTCCTGACTGATGGACGGCTCTTGCGGCTCCTGACTGACGGACGGCTCTGGCGGCTCCTGACTGACGGACGGCTCTTGCGACTCCTGACTGACGGACGGCTCTGACGGCTCGGGACAGACGGGCGGCTCTGACGACCGTGAAGCTACAAACGAAAGTGCAGACACACGCTACTAACGTCAAACATAGACAATTACCCACCACCTACCTAATGCCTATGGCTGCCTTAAATATGGCTCCCAATCAGAGACAACGATAGACAGCTGTCTCTGATTGAGAACCAATCCAAGAAACCATAGACTTACATAAACACCTACACTGAACACAACCCCATGAACTATACCAAAACCCCCTAGACAATACACACACCCTAGACTAGACAAAAACACAAACATCCCCCATGTCACACCCTGACCTAACTAAAATAATAAAGAAAACAAAGATAACTAAGACCAGGGCGTGACACTCATAATAGCGTCGTTCCACCAATTTGCTGCATTTTGAGAAGTGTAAGTTGGTTTGATTTCACCTCATTTTAACATTCTTTCATAATTAGCACATGTTCAACTTCATTAAAACACTTTTACCCATCTCAGGAGGTTAAATAAAAAAATGACTATAGTAAGTAACTGTTAAAGGGGCAATCAGCAGTTGCTACATCCATTTTTGGACTTATAAATGAATTATATGTACCTATTGATTCTTGAAGAATATAACTTGTAAATGCCTCATGAACTTAGTTAAACTGTCATACACCATCAGAACCCAAAATATAAGCTTGCTCTATTCAAATGTTTGCAAACAAAGTACATTTTAACAAACACTATATAGCCTCAAAACATTTGTTTTTTTTAACAACACGGTTAAACGATCATTTTGATATTTCAGAGTGGTTACAGTTCTCCATCCCCATCCCTCAGCTTTTTACTGAAACAGGTGCGGGGAACAGCTTTGTATATGTTTCTACTGCTGATTGCCACTCAAAGTGGCAAATAAAGTTGCAGGGTTGACCGTAACAGGGTTGACGATGTAATTATTTATGTTAAAGTTTCACAAAAAGTGTTAAATTGTAAAAACATTTCTAGCCTTTCTATCTATGGCTAACAGAGTTGACATGTTAGGCTCGACCTGCTCAGTTTTCCACCACAAAACACCAGAAAATTGCCAAAAATAGTACAACCAGCTCACCTGCTTTCACACTATGATTTGACTGTGTTGAATGTTTAAAAAAAATATATATTATAGTTTCACCATTTTAGAATGACAGTTCAGTTCACGTAAAAGGGTTGACTTTAAAATGAAGGACAGACGTAAATGAACCACTAATCACATGAAATTAATAATAAACTTTGTCAAAGCAACAAATGACTAGGGTTTTACAATTATGGTGAAAAAAGAGATGACTATGATGACTATGAGACACAGCTCAATAAGAATACTCTGGTGTATCCTGCTGGCATGTGTATTGGGTATAATCATGGAATTTCTGCAGAAGTGAAGTCTCAGTTCATTGAATAAAACCTTCTAGCCAATACAATTTCATTATTTGCTGAGGGGAGTCTTAAAATAAGTGTACAGGGAAAATCTCACTGTTAAAAATTCATATTCTGTTAATACCCAAATAATGTTATTGACTCATCCTTTACTCGTATTTGTGGCCAAAGCATAAATTGGAGAAAAAACACTAATGGACAGTTACTTTAAGAGTAATTCTTCCAAAGCAAAGTTTCAATAATTTTGTCATTCGAGTGGCCGGTTAAGTGATAGCATATGTCACTGAGGATTACTGTATAAGAAGTACATAAAAGGGCTAGTTGAAGTGTCAACCATGCATTTTTTGTTGCTGTAAAGTGTTTACTACCAACATTATCACCAAACGTCTTGTCAGAAACCACCCTAGCAATGATCCTTTCAGACAGAGTGGACAGATCCAGCTCTTGTGGGTATCGGGATATAATCATGGACTTTCTGCAGAAGGTAAGTCTATGTCCATTTGAAACTTTGCCGATGGGAGTTCTTAAGAGTAATTATTCACTTAAAAAGTCACGTTTCAATAATGTTGCAATTTTTATGTTTGCAACTGTCTTGATAGCTCTTGTTATGTCCGTCACTGATAGTCAGTCAATTAGGCCATGACAGCTAACATTTTTTTGATTGCTAAGTTAGTTTAGCGGCCAGCTATTTAAACTTGTTATTATGGTTGAATTACCGGCTGGGGGGACCCTATTGATTTTTGTTAGTCAGTCTCACTCAGATATTAACTGAAAACATTTCTCTCCACCCTATCCCAAAATGTGTAGAATTGCAGGAAATTAGCTGCAAAACATCTAATTTTCCTCTCCGCCCCATGGTAAAATGAGTAGAATTGCATGAAATTAGTTCTAAAATAGCTAAATCTTCTATCCGCTGGATGTGGGTGCGCAGACCCGGCCGCGAGCAACTGCGGGCCCTCATGATGAGTGCAGATTTTTTGTGGCCCCCACCCCTTCAAACTTGCCCATCCATGTCTTAGGGCAACATACTGTATGTCCACTGATTTTGTTCAAATTGCTCAAGCTCAGTATATTTGCTTGGGAATCATTGATGGACAGCAATGTTGAAACCTTGATTCTTATTTTCAAGCAAATTTAAGTCAGGACTGAAACTAGACCACTCAAGAACACTCAACACCTGTTAGAAAACCATTCTGGTGTGTCTTTGGCATAAAAATAAGTGTAATTGTCTCACTGAAAATAAACCTCTATCCCAGGGTTAGGTTTTCATAAGACTGAGGTGGGTTTTCCTTTAACTTTTTACCTGGATTTGCTCCTTTCATATTTTTTTTATCCTGATAAACTGTGGAAGCAGTATCATGTTATGGGTATGCTTGTCACGGAAGGGACTGGGGAGTTTGTTAGGATCAAAAGAAATGTGAATGGAGCAAAGCCCAGGTAAAACCTTAGAGGATAAGGTTGGTAGAATCTTATTCAAAATGATTCATAGCTGTAATGGGTACGATAGGTGCTTCGATCCACCAAGTATTAACTCTGGGGTGTGACTGAAGACATATACAATCAATACAGCCTCATTTTATATTTCTGAGTCATTTGGAAAATGTTCTATAATTTTTCTTTCACTTTCGAAATGTGGAGTAGGTTGTGTAGATCAATAAAAAACAATTATCCTTTTTAGATGTAATTTTACGGCAGCAAAATGTGTGCAAGGGGTGTGTAGACTTTCACTAACAACTGTAGAAATTACACCTTGTCTATTCTACTATTCTAACTTGCAACAGTAAGTTGAGACCCCGACTGAATTCAGAATTTCTTTTGTGGAAATTGATCCGAGTGCCCATCCCTGCACTAAAAGTTGTGCAAAGTTGTTAGAATATTATTCAAAATGATTCACAGTTGTAATGGCTGCCTAAGGTGCTTCCACCAACTGTTAACTAGGGTGTGAAGAAGTACGCAATTAGACATCTTTGTTTTGTTATTTTTTATTGATTAGGAACATTTTCTATAACTTTGAGGAGTAGGTTGTGTAGATCTGTAGAAAGACAACTGTTTTGTTCTTAACAAAACAAACAAACAAAAAACATTTTTAACATGGAGTTTTTTCTTTCTCTCAGAGCAAACCAAACCATTTTCTCTTGGCTCAGTATGAACTTTGCTGTCTATGTATATTTTCAATGTTTCCATTTGTTGACTGTCAATATTAAACCTTTTCAAATGTAATATGCCTACATCTATATATTATAGGATATGAGCGAAGGGACTCAAGTACATATGGGTCATCAAATCAAATCAAATTTTATTGGTCACATACACATGGTTAGCAGATGTTATTGTGAGTGTAGCGAAATGCTTGTGCTTCTAGTTCCGTCCGTGCAGTAACATCTAACTTCTCTGAAGTCCACGATCATCTCCGTCATAGATTAATTGCAACATTTATTATGTAATTCAATTCAAATGACTTTGTTTTGTCTGTTAATTCCAAACTGACAGCTGGTTCAGATCCGAGAGTGAGTTGTGAGTTTTCTCCTCTGCCAGATTCAACTGCACTGCAGCGGGTTAGAGATGGAAATGCTACTTCTAACACCACATCTACAACCATCCCACTTACATGAACATGCACAATGTTGATCAGCACAGCCAGGGGAGATATTGTTGCAGAATCCTACGGAATGGAGTGGATATATTCTATGTCTATAACACACTGAATATCATAAATGGTGAATAATACATTTTCCTATCTCTTTGAATAATTTGTTGTTTGTATCTTGTGAAATTGTATAAAAGTTACAATTATCCCTATTTTGCTTTGTAGATGATACAGATTTTTGGTCAGTATTGTTTTCCTTGTTTTTAGAGTAACATTTTCAGCAAATGTCTTATAGTTTTATTCATTTTCAGTATTTCTTATATTTTCTCCTCTTGTTGAACGGAATAAATCAGGACATGCTTTTAATAGCAATATGTATATTTTATTATGTCTTCTCAGATACAAAGAATCCTCCCTACGCTCTGTATAGAGAGAGTTATAACATTAGTGAGATGACGTTGAACTGCAACTCTGGAGATGAACCTAACAGAACCGCTTGGTACTGACAGGTTGAGAGCTTCAAGTTCCTTGGTGTCCACATCACCAACAAACTAACATGGTCCAAGCACACCAAGACAGTCGTGAAGCGGGCACAACAAAACCTATTCCCCCCCTGACCCCCAGTCTATGACGGTCAGGGAGGCTATAGCTCTGAGAATGCCCTCTGTGAACACCACACTGCCCGTGCAGCTGGTCGCTACGGAGGCTGGGCAGGGTCACACTGAGCGTCCTGTTGGCATAACTCTCTGTCAGGACGTCTTGTTTGACCAGCAGCCCCCTGCTCCCCTCCATCCTCATCCAGGCCAGGGTCACAGGCTCACAGCTCACCTCCGATAAACTCACACGTCAGGACCACAGGCTGGGTTCAGTGGTCTAGCTTGAAACACCGGAATGAGAATCTCTGAGGATTCCCCTGCATTGATACCCCGTTTGGATGTTCTCTCTCTGCTGAAGCCACCTTCACCGATGTTGCATGTTGAGTGGTTTTGGGTGCTCCACTGCAGACACGTCAATGAGAAGGGGGGCGTGCTCGGTACTCTTTTTCCTGTAGTCCACAATCATCTCCTTTGTGTTGATCACGTCGAGGGAGAGGTTGTTGTCCTGGTACCACACGCCCAGGTCTCTGACCTCGTCCCTATAGGCTGTCTCGTTGTTGTCGGTGATCAGGCCTACCACTGTTGTGTCGTCGGCAAATTGAATGATGGTGTTGGAGTCGTGCCTGGCCATGCAGTCATGAGTGAACAGGGAGTACCGGAGGGGGCTGAGCACGCACCCCTGAGGGGCCCCCGTGTTGAGGACCAGCGTGGCGGATGTGTTATTACATAACCTTACCACCTGGGGGAGGCCCGTCAGGAAGTCCAGGATCCAGTTGCAGAGGGAGGTGTTTAGTCCCAGGGTCCTTAGCTTAGTGATGAGCTTTGAGGGCACTATGGTGTTGAACGCTGAGCTGTAGTCAATGAACAGCATTCTCACATAGGTGTTTCTTTTGTCCAGGTGTTAAAATGCAGTGTGGAATGCAATAGAGATGGCATCATCTGTGGATCTGTTGGTGCGGTATGCAAATTGGAGTGGGTCTAGGGTTTCTGGGATGACGGTGTTGATGTGAGCAATGACCAGCCTTTCAATGCACTTCATGGCTACAGACGTGAGTGCACGGGTTGGTAGTCATTTAGGCAGGTTACCTTAGTGTTCTTGGGCACAGGCACTATGGTGGTCTGTTTAAAACATAAAAGTTGTAAAATAATGATGCTGTCTACGTTCAGTGACTGTGATGAATACGCTACTGAGTGGATGATCTTATACACTCTTGTCATGCTTATGCTTTGTACCATACCAATAAGGAACCAAGTAGGGGAGATATTTCTCTGCTGAGAAAGTACATAGACCTATACTATCAAAGGCTTTCAGCGTTGGATTGTCTATCAAATACATTTAAGCTATATACTGTATGTATTGTGTTTATCATGCTAATCCTGCTTCATATAACAATTTTTCATACTAAACTTTCAGGAATCAAACTGTATCAAAACCCATGCAATTTGAGCCATGGCTCTAACTTCTATTTTTTATTTTACCTTTATTTAACTAGGCAAGTCAGTTAAGAACAAATTCTTATTTTCAATGACGGCCTAGGAACAGTGGGTTAACTGCCTTGTTCATTTGTACCTTGTCAGCTCGGGGATTCAACCTTGCATCCTTTCAGTTACTAGTCCAAAGCTCTAACCATTAGGCTACGCTGCCGCCATTTAAAGGCCCATTTAAAACAGCTGATGAAACTAACACTGTAGAAGTTAGAAAAAATAATTGCTACGTTTTAATTCCTGAAAGTTTCTGGTTGAAAATACAATCTGCAAAGCACCTTTTAATCAGCGGGTTTGAATGGGCGTAAGTTTCGGTTTTCCTTCATGACATCAGCATGTGGTAAATTGGTTAATAGACCAATAACAAAGAGTTCCAAAACGATCTGCCAATAACAGCTATGTTTCAGTTTTTCCCTTCACACTCAGACCACTCCCCAAAAGTATTTTTGACCCTTTTAATGGAAATCTATTACAGTAAAGTTCTAAATTGTAATCCAGAAACGATTTAATATAAATGTTTAAAAAGCTGCGTTGTGCCTTTAAAGCTAATGAACCTTAATGGACGTAACCCCATTATAACATTGCTATGCACTTCACTTTACCATACTGTACCATATGTTTTTAATGAATCACTGTATAGGTCTGGTGATATGACGAACAAACTGCTTCCTGTAACACCAGTTTAGATCATGTTAAGTAAAATTGTTCCTAGTTTGAGTTGATTCTATTTAAATTCCAGTTCAATTCCAGTTTAAATTTGACCTTTTACCCATGGTTTGTTTTTGTTAAAGTATTATTAACGTAATTGAGAATAAAACCACATACAATTTTCTGGGTCCATTCCATTACTGTAACTATACCTAAATTAGATTAGACTATAATTAGATATCAGACAGCGCCTGGCTCGGCCATCCAACCATGGCATTCAATGGTCAAAATGGGCAACACAAATGCTAACGGTTCAAATCAACTGAGAAAACCTTCACATTATCAGTTTAAGAGAACAAGTTGCTACAATGATGAATGCAATAGTGTGATGATGAGATGTAACTGAACAAGACAGCGGAAATTGTGCAAGCTGCTGTTTCAATGTAAGAATGTGCTATGCTCCTTCACTTTGTCTCGAGTTGTTTCTCAGATATTGGTGGAACCCGGAGTTAAATGTCAGGTCAGGGTATGGACCACATTATGGCTATTCAGTGGTGGATCCTGTTATGCATATCAGGGAATTCTGCTGAGGGTGAGTTCAGTTTTTACTGTATGCATTTCATCATCATTATGTTGTTGCTCTGAACATCTTGTTTACAACTCTACAAGCAGAATATTTCATTCAAAACCCAAATATCTGGGACAAGCAATTTCAATGTATATTAAAGGATTACATGATGTACAGTATGGACAGTTTCTATGACTATCAGAGGGAAACTGGTATACCGATTAGACTTTGAAAACCTATTCTCTAATTTGAATCGGTTGTCCTTGATTTTTAAAACAAATAAGGCGCTTTAAACCAGATTCACAATAAATAATCTGTGCATTTTGAAACTGTTATGGGGTGAATTAAAACTGTTATTTAACCAGATCTGTGTCTCATTGTCCACACACAGTGATGAAGAGGAGCATCTTCTTGATCTCAGGTCAGACAGAGAGTGTGCATCTGTCTGTGTCAGACCAGGCTCAACAGTCTGTGTCAGACCTGGCTCAATCTCACTGGTCAGAGTTCAGCTGGGAGTGGACCTCACATGATGGGAGATACTCAGAGATTCAAATAGCCAGAGCAATATCCTCTAGGCTAGTGGTTAGTCCACCTTTCACAGAGTACTTTTCTTGCAGCAAAGACTATGACGTAACAGTGAAGCCGAAGTTTGAATGTGCAGGGGTGTTTTTGTTGGTAAGAGCAAATGTCCCATTGGTTAAGATTGAGATCTTCGCCACAAAAAGTAAGTCAATTTTGTGTATGTTTTGTATAGACAAGCTATCGTGAATCTTCCATAATGACAAAATACCTTCCAATGATTAAATCGTTTCGAAAGCCAGCTTCCAGAAAAAAATTCATCACCGTAATTGTTCATTCACATTATTGTTTTAGGTTGGACAGTAAGTTTACATTGTAACCATTTTTGAATTCCATGTTTTTTCAGTTACACCTTCCTTTTGGCCTTCATTTCGTCTGGGTTCTGATGTGAGTGTTAGTTGCGAGGTGTCCAGCCTACCAGATGGGGCCACACTGCAGTGGGAAAGAGATGGAGATTCCACTTCTAACACCACGCTGTTCTACAATAACACTCTTCACATGATCATACGCAGTGTTCATCCGGACAGTCAGGGGGCATTCTACTGCACTTTTAGACAGAATGGAACACTGTTATATAACGTCTCTAATGCTGTCAGAATTGAGGAAGGTACAAAATGTGTTCTTATCCAACTGAAATATCAAAACCTTTATGTGAATTGTGAATGTTGTCCCCTTGATCAGTAGTCATTAACAATCGATCATTTTGGTCTCATTTTAAATGGATAAATGGTGATCACATTAGTTACATTTACAATAAAATGGACCCATAATGCCATTTAGACTTTGGATTTAAATTAAATTAAACTTTCCCCTCTGACTGAACACCGCTATGGTTTTCTCCACAGTTTCGTCTGATGCCACTCTCACAATGTACAGAGAGAGCTCCAACAGCTCTCTGGTGACACTGCTTTGTATGACATCAGATGGGTACACCCATGCATCATGGTCCTGGACCCCACTATCTACAGCTAAAGAGGTTCACGTTGTGACAACTGCAATGTATGGATCCAATGACACGTTTAATGAGAGATTTTCATACGGGGACTTCAATGGATACTACTTCCCTCTCTACTTTTCACCGGTGAAGTTTGAAGATTGTGGGAGGTTCAACTGCTATTTTGAAAAACTCCTAGTTGCCTCTATTAATGTGGTAACCCTAAAGGGTGAGCATTATCATTTTAAATATCCAAGGTGAATTTTTCAGAATAATCTATTTTACTTATATTTGAGAAAACAGATGACAGATCCCCAATGATCTCCAGATTTCCATTTCAGTCTCTGCAGTGCCGCCTAGTGGATTCCCCAGGAATCATCCGCTGGTCCTGAGGTGTGAGGTGTCGGAGGTGAGCGGTGACCCTGTGACCCTAACCTGGCTGAGGATGGAAGGAAGCAGGGGGCTGCTGGTCAAACAGGACATTCTGACAGAGAATCGCCCCACCAGGACACTCAGTGTGACCCTGCCCAGCCTCCGTAGGGACCAGCTGCACTGGCAGTGTGCTGTGTTCACAGAGGGCATGCTCAGAGCGACAGCCTCCCTGACCCTCACACTCCCCACACAGACAACAATGTCTTCAATGACAGGTAACAACATGTTATGATAGACTCTTTTCAATTTGACCTAATCTGTTCCAACATATCTCAATGCAAACACATTTTTCCCTACTGGACCTCAGCTTTCCCCTGGCATAGGTCTAGCGTAACAAAATAAATAGGTTACCATGCTGGAGAGGTCCCCATGTTTAATATAATCTAACAGAAGTCTCTGTTTCTTAGGGATGGGCACCGAGACAGTGGTCAGAGGGGTGATTACAATGGCTGCCACCCTAGGAATTCTGGGACTTCTCGGGTTCTACTGTCGAAGACCAAACGGTAAGGAGACACTCCGTCTTGGATAGACTCTCCATAAAAAAGACATCCAACCCAATCCCAAAGGAATGGGACATCGAGGCACCATCTAAAATGACTGCGTTAGACAGTACCTATCTTTCTCTTTCATTTTGGACCGAGGCAGAGCTAGCCTTCACATGGCACGTGGATCCTTCTCTGCATTAGAGCGCTTTTAAAGTCTCCAAACATGTGACCAACTTTGATTTTGTAGTGAACTACAACTTAAATTAACACTATGTAGTAACATATGTAACAGTATAACTTTAGTCCGTCCCCTCGCGAACCAGGGACCCTCTGCACACATCAACAACAGTCACCCACGAAGCATCGTTACCCATCTCTCCACAAAAGCTGCGGCTCTTGCAGAGCAAGGGGAACCACTTCTTCAAGTCTCAGAGCAAGTGACGTCAAATCAAATCAAATCAAATCAAATTTATTAGTCACATACACATGGTTAGCAGATGTTAATGCGAGTGTAGCGAAATGCTTGTGCTACTAGTTCCGACAATGCAGTAATAACAACAAGTAATCTAACCTAACAATTCCGCAACTACTACCTTATACACGCAAGTGTAAAGGGATAAAGAATATGTACATAAAGATATATGAATGAGTGATGGTACAGACGGCATAGGCAAGGTGCAGTAGATGGTATAGAGTACGGTATATACCTATGAGATGAGTACTGTAGGGTATGTAAACATAAAGTGGCATAGTTTAAAGTGGCTAGTGGTACATGTATTACATAAAGATGGCAAGATGCAGTAGATGATATAGAGTACAGTATATACATATACATAAGAGATGTGTAATGTAGGGTATGTAAACATTATATTAGGTGGCATTGTTTAAAGTGGCTGGTGGTACATTTTTACATAATTTCCATCAATTCCCATTTTTAAGGTGGCTGGAGCTGAGTCAGTTTGTTGGCAGCGGCCGCTAAATGTTAGTGGTGGCTGTTTAACAGTCTGATGGCCTTGAGATAGAAGCTGTTTTTCAGTCTCTCGGTCCCTGCTTGGATGCACCTGTACTGACCTCGCCTTCTGGATGATAGCGGGGTGAACAGGTAGTGGCTTGGGTGGTTGTTGTCCTTGATGATCTTTATGGCCTTCCTGTGACATCGGGTGGTGTAGGTGTCCTGGAGGGCAGGTAGTTTGCCCCGGGTGATGCGTTCTGCCGACCTCACTACCCTCTGGAGAGCCTTACGGTTGTGTGCGGAGCAGTTGCCGTACCAGACGGTGATACAGCTCGACAGGATGCTCTCGATTGTGCATCTGTAGAAGTTTGTGAGTGCTTTTGGTGACAAGCCGAATTTCTTCAGCCTCCTGAGGTTGAAGAGGCGCTGCTGCGCCTTCTTCACAACGCTGTCTGTGTGGGTGGACCAATTCAGTTTGTCCGTGATGTGTACACCGAGGAACTTAAAACTTTCCACCTTCTCCACTACTGACCCGTCGATGTGGATAGGGGGGAGCTCCCTCTGCTGTTTCCTGAAGTCCACAATCATCTCCTTTGTTTTGTTGACGTTGAGTGTGAGGTTATTTTCCTGACACCACACTCCGAGGGCCCTCACCTCCTCCCTGTAGGCCGTCTCGTCGTTGTTGGTAATCAAGCCTACCACTGTAGTGTCGTCCGCAAACTTGATGATTGAGTTGGAGGCGTGCATGGCCACGCAGTCGTGGGTGAACAGGGAGTACAAGAGAGGGCTCAGAACGCACCCTTGTGGGGCCCCAGTGTTGAGGATCAGCGGGGTGGAGATGTTGTTACCTACCCTCACCACCTGGGGGCGGCCCGTCAGGAAGTCCAGGACCCAGTTGCACAGGGCGGGGTCGAGGCCCAGGGTCTCGAGCTTGATGACGAGTTTGGAGGGTACTATGGTGTTAAATGCTGAGCTGTAGTCGATGAACAGCATTCTCACATAGGTATTCCTCTTGTCCAGATGGGTTAGGGCAGTGTGCAGTGTGGTTGCGATTGCGTCGTCTGTGGACCTATTGGGTCGGTAAGCAAATTGGAGTGGGTCTAGGGTGTCCGGTAGGGTGGAGGTGATATGGTCCTTGACTAGTCTCTCAAAGCACTTCATGATGACGGAAGTGAGTGCTACGGGGCGGTAGTCGTTTAGCTCAGTTACCTTAGCTTTCTTGGGAACAGGAACAATGGTGGCCCTCTTGAAGCATGTGGGAACAGCAGACTGGGCTAAGGATTGATTGAATATGTCTGTAAACACACCAGCCAGCTGGTCTGCGCATGCTCTGAGGACGCGGCTGGGAATGCCGTCTGGGCCTGCAGCCTTGCGAGGGTTAACACGTGTAAATGTTTTAAATGTTCACTGACTGAATTGCTGCTAGTGCGCACCACCACTACCTAGCTAGCTATTTCACATCGGTTACACATACATGATCACCTTTCATAAGTACTGAGTGGAAAACTAGTGAATTAGTGTGTGTAAATATCATCATTGCAAACTCTTCTGGTTGATGTGTTGTTGTGTCTTCCATCCAGGCACCCAGACACAGAGACAAAAGGAGGAACCTGCTCAACTGGAGGAGACTAGTGTATAGCCTTGTTGCTAGCCTATGGCCTGTGGCTGTGTTGAAATATAGCTTTCCCACCCATGTCTGTACCAACCAGTGACGTCTTTCACACGGAATTACCACATGACACACTGTGTTCTGTCAAAAGGTCTGGCAATAGAAACTTCATTGGTGTTAAAATAATGTGTTAATCACCAGCAATCTTCCCCTCAAAGACTAATATTGAAAACATGACCATGTTATGATACTGTAAGCATCTTTCCAAAAGACCTAAATCATTTACACTGTGTGTACAAAATATTAGGAACATCTGCTCTTTCCATGACATAGTTTGACCAGGTGAATCCAGGTGAAAGCTATGATCCCTTATTGATGTCACTTGTTAAATCCACTTCGATCAGTGTAGATAAAGGGGGGAGACAGGTTAAAGAAGGATTTTTGAGACAATTGAGCCATGGATTGTGTACGTGTGGCATTCAGAGGGTGAATGGGCAAGAATAAATAGTCATGTTTTTACACTCAGTGTATATTATTTAGTTCATCCTAGAAATTTACATTTCCATTCATCCTCAGTCTGTAATGGTTGTACACAATAAATGGTGATGTTAATACTAGTTTGTCAACAGTGTCTCAGATTATTTTACCATCTGATTGTCCTGTATTAGGAAAGCTTTGAACTTTGAATGGACTGTTGTAAGAGACTGGCTATAATGTAGCAAGTTCAGCTTTTTGGTTTTGAAAGCCTTTGGTTGCATTTGGACATCATGATCTTTGGAATTTCAAATATTCACTGTTTGCTTCAAAAGGAATGTCTTGTTTCCATATTAATTTTAAAATCTGTAACATGCTTGTAATAATACTACTTATATTATTTTAATTGCACAGCATTTACATTATATTCTGCTACATGTTGCTAAACTGTGACATGTTTGACTATTGTTTTGATCCCATTGATGCCTATTATCGGCAGGTAGCCTAGTGGTTAGAGCGTTGGACTAGTAACTAAAAGGTTGCTCGATCGAATCCCCGAGCTGACAAGGTAAAAATCTGTTGTTCTGCCCCTGAACAAGGCAGTTAACCCACTGTTCCTAGGCCGTCATTGAAAATAAGAATTTGTTCTTAACTGACTTGCTTAGTTAAATAAAAGTAAAATGATGATGGTGGTGTGGCATTGAAACCCTTAATCCTGCTCCATAATCCCTGCTTGCTACAAACAGTAAATGGCTGATACAAGTAAAGTGAGATTTTACGAAGTACTATATCCTCAGATTTGCACTCATTTTAAATTGCATCACATCTGTAGTTTTGGAACTTCTTCTTTTCTTCAGTCATTTCCTGAACATATTTATCAGAGACGTCAGTAATGATATGAGTTGGCTACTGAGTAGAGAGGGGAACAGAACAGTAACGTACAGCAACATGGGGCAGTACAGTGGCTCTATGGGTGTAACGTTGTTGTGGACTCTGCTGTGGATATCTAGATGTGGTCAGGGACTCTCAGCTGAACGTGAGTAACGTGTTTCTGGTTGAATTATTTGACATAAAATAGTCACCATTTAAAGAGGTAATCTGTAGTTGCTACATCCATTTGGAGACCTTTAAATGAATGATATACACAAGCATAGCCGCGGGAAGTAGTTTGGGTCGGATGCAGTCATTTTTTTCGGCAATGGGGGATGGGGGAGGGGCTGAGTGTTTTGCCAAGGTGGTTGCATTTTTGTGTGAATTTTTAAGGATATTTTCATTCAGATTTTTCAGGGGGTGCTGCAGCAGCCTCAGCACCCCTACTTCCCACGGCTGTGTACACCCAGGATGGGAAACTGGTGGCCCGCCCCTTTTGAAGGCCCTCGAATCAAAAGAAGAAGTACATTTAAAAATATATATATTTTACTCAGTCGGTGTCTCAACCTACTGTTGCAAGTTAGAATAGGATAATATACAATGTGACATTTTTTACATTTGGTTATGCATCAGCAGTTTTTCTCTGATGCAGTCGCTGATTGTCAGTCAATTAGTCCATGTCAGCTAAACAATGTTTTTATTGGTAAGGTAGTCTAGCTGCTAGCTATCTAAATTTAGTAATCATGGTCGAATTACCGTCCGGGGGGCCCCCATTGACTTTCTTAGTCAGTCTCACTCAGATATCATATTAAAAACTGCACACATTTCTCCTCACCCTATGGCAAAATGTGTAGAATTGCAGGGAATTAGTAAAAAAATATCAACTTGTAGAATTGTAGAAAATTAACTCTAAAACATTTTTGTTCTCTCTGCTGTCAAGATGGGGTCTGCTGAAATGTTTTGCTCACTATGTGGTGGTGGTGGGGGATTATGCATATGTGGCTATGCAGACCTGCAAGGAATTTTCCTCCCCTCATGATGAGTTCAGTTTTTGTGGCCCCCACCACCCTTCAAAGTTGCCCATCCCTGATGTACACCCATTGTTTCTTGAAGATTTGAATTACATTTACATTTAAGTCATTTAGCAGACACTCTTATCCAGAGCGACTTACAAATTGAAAAGTTCATACATATTCATCCTGGTCCCCCCGTGGGAATTGAACCCTGGTCCCCCCGTGGGAATTGAACCCACAACCCTGGCGTTGCAGGCGCCATGCTCTACCAACTGAGACACACGGAATTGCCTTATGAGCTCAGTTCAACTGTTGTACCCCATCAGTATCCCAAAAATAAGTTGTAAACAATATATATATTAAAAACATTTTTATAAATATCTCCAGGCCCATCCTTCAGCTGTTTCCCAAATCAGTAGCAGGTAAACTGCTTTGTTGTAGTTCTATCAGCAGATTGCCCCTTTAAAGCACAACATACAAGTATGATGAAGCTATTGAAGAGTCATCTGAGAAAGAGAGCGAGAGAAAATGTGAGATTTGAACAGTGAATAATATTAATATAGAGACATTTTTTAGCTTTTTATCCTATCGTTTTGAATATCTTCCCTCCACAGAATTATCAAAGAAGATATTTTTCCTTGCCGAGACCAATAACAGAGTCACTCTCCAAGTTTCCCCTGCAGTTCCGGAAGGGACAGCGCACCAATGGATGTGGACCTCACATAATGGCAGACACTCAAACACTTCAGTTGCCCTAATCACTTCATCCATGAATAGAAATCCTTCATGGAACATACAGGCTCCTTTCTCACAAGGAACAGGATATGATCTTTCTTTCCCCCAAGAATTTGAAATTGCTGGAGAGTTTGTGTTCATGCAAACCAAACCAGCTTCAGTCGTTCTGGAGAGATTTGAGGTGTTTGTGTTTAAAGGTATATTGATCATGTTCAGTTCCTCAATGTGTATAATTTGAATCATTTTAAATATCAATGTATATTGCCTCGTCAATATCAGAATAAGAGCCAAACGTTTGCTGTTGTAATCATTTCATTATTGATTATCAAGCAGTTTAGATTTGTAAAAATATAACCACTGATTTCCACTTTTCCGCTCGTTTCATCTTCTTTAAACAAATTTAAGTAAAGTAATATACGTATCCTTTTTGCAGTGACACCAAACTATAATGGTAATCAAGTGTATCTTGGTTCTGATGTGAGTGTGCGTTGCGAGGTGTCCAGCCTACCAGATGGGGCCACATTTCAGTGGGAAAGAGATGTAGATTCCACTTCTAACACCACGTTGTTCTACAACAAAACAGCCCATATGATCATCCACACTGTCGATCAGAATTGCCAGGGGAGATCCAACTGCAATTTCAGACTGAATGGAGAGTTGTTGTTTGTAGTTTATACTACACTGAATGTGCAAACAGGAAATATTTATTAACATGAATGTAATATATTAATACATGAATTTACCAAATGTTAAATATTCAGGAATATGGTCCTCAGTAATACAAAGATAAGAGTGATACAATTGCACTATACAGGCAAACAATATCATCAGCATTTTCCCTTTAATGTTTCTTTTTCCCAGACACATTTGATAAACCATATCGTCTGTTTCGAGAGAACAGCAACAGCAGTGAGGTGAAGTTGATCTGCAGATCTAGTAACAAATACAGCAGAGCCGCATGGACCATGAGCAGATCAGCAACATCTGTTACTCTGACTTCATCGGAAAAAATCAGAAGGGACCGATTCTCATCTCCCCCATTCAACGGATATGATTTCCCACTGCATGTCTCACCAGTGACATTTGAGGATAGTGGAACGTTCGCATGTTTCTTTGATAGCCATACATTCAGCTCGGTTAAACTCACAACCTTTCGAGGTAACTTTGCTTTTGTCTTTTAACGTAGACTGTTGGTTATTAAGACAACCATACACCTTTCATTTATTTTAATCAGATGTTCAGTACATTGTTACAGTATAATGCTCTTTCAGTGGTCAAAGTACAGTACTGTACTTTTTCTGTTCTTTATCTTAGTATCTGAATCTGGAGGGCCCCCTGGTGGCCAGCCGGTGGTGCTGACGTGTGAGTTGTCGGAGGTGAGCGGTGAGCCTGTGACCCTGGCCTGGATGAGGATGGAGGGGAGCAGGGGGCTGCTGGTCAAACAGGACGTCCTGACAGAGAGTCACCCCAACAGGATGCTCAGTGTGACCCTGCCCAGCCTCCGTAGGGACCAGCTGCACTGGCAGTGTGGTGTTCACAGAGGGCATGCTCAGAGCGACAGCCTCCCTGACCCTCACACTCCCCACACAGACAACAATGTCTTCAATGACAGGTAACCACTTGTTTTGCTGCACTTGCAGTCTGTGGTGTTCACAGGGGGCATGCTCAGAGCAAGCATTCCCCTCAGATTCAGTGATTCTGCTGGAAGATCAGAGTTCATTACATCAACATTGTCTATGAAAGGTAACACACGTCTGTAGATTACAGTAGATCGCTCCATCTGAATGATTGGAATCTATTAAAGATTCAGTTAGATGACATCATCATAAATAACATACAGTACATCATACAAGAAACCAAATCAATGTCTCTGGATTGCCCTTGGGCCCCTGTTAATTTAAACTGTGATGAATTTAGAGTCTTACTGTCACGTATACTCCCTCTCCGGCCTCTAGGTCATCAGACTGATGATCCTGTCACCATCGTCAAGCGCACCTTCGCCTCATGACACTCACCTGGACTCCATCACCTCCTTAATTATCTTCCCTATATCTGTCTCTCCCCTTGGTTCTTTCCTCAGGTGTTTGACTGTTTCATGTCGGTGTGGTGTTTGGGTTTTGTTTTTATTGTTTTGTTTATTTATTTATTCAAACACTCACTCCCTGTAATTGCTTCCCGTCTCTCAGCGCACTCGTTAGGCTCTCATGCCTCCGCCGGCTCGTTGGGCTCTCGCGCCTCTGCTGGATCGCCTGGCTCTCGCACCTCTGCTGGATCGCCTGGCTCTCACGCCCCCAGCCGGAGTGACAGGTTCCCGCGCCCCAGCCGGAGTGACAGGTCCCAAGCCCCAGACGGAGTGACAGGTTCCCACGCTTCAGACGGCATGACCGGTTCGCTCCTGATCCCCGGGTTCATCCCTTTTGTCGGCGTCGGGGAGGGAGTACTGTCACGTATACTCCCTCTCCGGCCTCTAGGTCATCAGACTGCTGATCCTGTCACCATTGTCAAGCGCACCAGCGCCTCATGACACTCACCTGGACTCCATCACCTCCTTGATTATCTTCCCTATATCTCTCACTCCCCTTGATTCTTTCCTCAGGTGTTATTGACTGTTTCATGTCAGTGTGTTTGTGTTTTGTGTTTTTTGTGTTTATTTATTAAAACACTCACTCCTTGTACTTGCTTCCCGACTCTCAGCGCACTCGTTACACTTAGCAAATGGAGTCAGCTGTGTAGTAAGTATTCACGTATCTCATATCCCAGCATGTTCTCTCTCATACTCTTTGTTCATGTCTTTTTATTTACCACAGATATCCATCTGCAGACTGTGGTCATTGTGGCCTGCATTGCTATGGTTGTTGCTGGGGTCCTGGTTGGTGCTCTGGTGTTCTACCTGAAGAGGAAGAAGACAGGTAAAATACACTGATAATGACCACATTGCTGCTCAAACTTGTTGGATTGCTACATCTTAAATTTAGGCCTATGTCAACAATTGTGTGAGAACGTGTTTGCTATGATCGCTTTTTTCAAAGCTGTGACGAACCTACCACTGACCCAGAAGAATGACCCAGTCTACGATAACATCACAGATCCACGAAGAGACCACGGTATATACACTTCTTCACTTTGGGTCTAATATGATGTACAATATAGATATGGCAGTGGAAACTCCTCAGAGGAGGAAGGGGTGGACCATCCACTATTGTTTATAGTGAAACATTAAAGTTATCCTTTTTGGATAACATTATATAAAAAATATTCCCATCACCAAATAACTGATATAATTTAAACACACTGTTTTGCAATGGTCTACAGTAGCCTCAACAGTACTCTGTAGGGTCACACCATGTTGTAGCCGGAGTACAGTTATCTTATATCGACTTCAATACAAAACCTAGGAGGCTCATGGTTCTCACCCACTTCCATAGTCTTCCACAGTAATTATGACAACTTCCGGAGGACGTCGTCCAACCTATCAGAGCTCTTGCATCATTAACTAACATGTTGTCCATCCAATCAAAATATCAGAATTAATCTAATACTGAAAGCAGAAGCCACCGCCAGCTAGCACTGCAGTGCATAAAGTGTGGTGAGTAGTTGACTCATTGAGAGAGAAGACAAAATTTGAACAGTTTATTTGCATGAAATTCACTGAGGAGGATGGTCCTCCCCTTCCTCCTCTGAGGAGCCTCCACTGGTACAGTAAGGATCAAGTAGAGATGACTTTCAAGATGACATTCGGAATGTTCCACAGTGCCAACCGATGTATAGGAAGTTATAAAAGTCGCAACTGTGTTAACATTTTGGCTTCTTTTTTTTTTACTACCAGAGAGCCAGAAGTGTCGAACAGGGGAAGATGAGAATGAGGAAGTTCATTACTCTGAATTTGCTTTGCGTGAACCCAGGTTTGGTGGTGAGTAGTGTGTGTGTGGAAAAACAGAATGGTTCGTTGAATGTAACTTGTGTAGTTGAAGCGTAACTATATGATTTTCTTTTTTTCAGATCCCAACAGAGTCACAGCAGGGTCAAATCAGGTAGGAATAGCACTTTATTAAAATGATCATTTTAACCCCCCCCCCCCCCCCCCCCAAAAAAAAAAAAGATCATTTTGTTATTTATATACAGTACCAGTCAAGGGTTTTTATTGTTACTATTTTCTACATTGTAGAATAATAGTGAAGACCGCAAACTATGAAATAACACATGGAATCATGTAGTAACCAAAAAAGTGTTAAACAAATCAAAATATATTTGAGATTCTTCAAAGTAGACCTATTTGGTAAAAGACCAAATCCATATTATGGCAAGAACAGCTCAAACAAGCAAAGAGAAACGACAGTCCATCATTACTTTAAGACATGAAGGTTAGTCAATGCGGAACATTTCAAGAACTTTGAAAATTTCTTCAAGTGCAGTCACAAACCTTCATGCACTATGGTGAAACTGTCTCTCATGAGGACCGCCACAGGAATGGAAGACCCAGAATTACCTCTGCTGCAGAGGATAAGTTCATTAGAGTTACCAGCCACAGAAATTGCAGCCCAAATAAAAGCTTCCCAGAGTTCAAGTAACAGGACACCAATAATAGAAACCACTACTAAAGGACACTGTAACGGGCTTCCTCCTTCTCCTCATCCGAAGAGTAGCAGGGATTTGACCAACGTGCAGCGGGTTGTGGATACATAATGATTTATTAGACAAAACGGAAAACACGACAAACACTTGAATAATTACAAAACAAATAAACGAATGTAGATAGACCTGGACACGAACTTACATACAACGTGAAGAACGCATGAACCAGGAAAACAGACTACATAAAACGAACTAACTAACTAACAAAAACCGGAACAGTCCCGTGTGGCGTAACATACAGACACTGACACAGGAGACAACCACCCACAACGAACACTGTGAAACAACCTACCTAAATATGACTCTCAATTAGAGGAACGCCAAACACCTGCCTCTAATTGAGAGCCATACCAGGCAACCCTTAAACCAACATAGAAACAGACAACATAGAATGCCCACCAAAACTCACGTCCTGACCAACTAACACATACAACAAACTAACAGAAATAGGTCAGGAACGTGACAGACACCAACCAAAGAAACCCTTGAATGAGTAGGTGTGTCAACTTTTGACTGGTACTGCATATATATAGCTACTATTTGCAATATCTGTCTAAATGTAGTGTGCTTGTTTTTTATACTGGTGTTCATGTCCATACATACAGGAAAATGCTGTGATCTATTCAACTCTCAACATATAAGGAAACATGTATTTCAGATGGATAAAATTACCATGTTAAGTTTCAGGGATTGTGTTCCTTATTTTGACAATTACTTAATGTGTATTAGTCTACAGAGAAAATGATACCACAATACTGATTGCTTTTGAAATTATGCTATATGCCAGTTGCCTTTATTTTAAACCTATGAGATTTGTTCAATTAGTTTATTATTCTGCTTTTGATTCATGTATTTAATGATACAGTAATATATGCTTACTAAGACTGCCGTGTAAATACAGCAGCTAGCCCAATTGGAGGGTTTAAATTGTAGGAAGGCAATTTTGGTCTGAAATATTTTGATGGCTTTAACCTACATTGCAGCCATGGATGTAAATAATAGTTTTATATGTTTGTAGTCTTTCATGCATGTGCATGAAAAGATATATGTTTAAATAAAAAATCGATATATGTTTAAATAAAAATGTTTTTCATCATTTGATGTCTACTTATTGCATAGGTGAGTGGCGCTGGGTATGTTACCAGTAGATGGCACTGTTGGAAAGAAAATGTTTATTTGCAAGAATACAGTACATGAGGTTTGAGAGGGGAATAATTCATTTCTTTCAGCCCTCTTTCCTTCTCTTTTGCTATCGCTAGTTCCTTTAGGGATTGCAGTAAAAAGGTAGTAATTCAATGCATTTCTCTCCAACAAAGGTATGTAGGCACACTAAATGCAATGAATAGACTGCACATCCAGAAGGAATGTCTTTATGCACAGACAGGTGCAGAGTAGCACCAAAATCCCTCCTGCTTTGTGCAGAGGTGTGTGTGTACGCAGACACACTCACACACACATGCTCGCTTATGTGAGCATGCTTGTGTGTGTGCGCATTTGGGAGCTATTGAAAAGATCCAAGGTCTCCTGAAATGAAGTCTTTTATACTTGATTTTGAAAGAAGGAATGGGAAACAAAACATGATTTCAATTCACACTGATACATAATGACTCGTGGAGAAAGTGAAGGATGCAGGCGTTGAGAGGAGAATGAACCAAGGTGAACACATGTTCTGCCTTTCACCCTGCATGGTCTCCTTCACGGCAAACCTCTCATCTGCAATAGACTGGGTGCTACAGTAGTCTCAGACTGCAGGATCTTCTGTTACATTCTGTGTTAGGACAATGCCAGGTGATAGTCATTTTTGAAATGTCTATTGTGGAAATAATTATTTGCAGAAAACATGGTTTGTGTGAGAAATGTATTATATTCATGTTTATTTTCACTTCATTTGGTATGAATGCTTTCCTCCAATAGGGGGCAAGCCAGTACAGTATTAACTCTTTGATCGCCTCACATATCTACACAAAAACACATGCTAACACACACATCTGAACATGCACATACAAAAATATGCACACACACCACAGTATTCTGTATAGGAAAGCATACAGAGGTAGGAGAGTGGATGAATGCCTGTCAGTCAGTCTCCTGTCACCAGTGCAGCGTGTTCTCTATTTAAGGCAATGTTTACCCAGATCTCATCATGCACTGCTACCTTACAGATAGGCTGCCAGACACACTCCTACACTGATGCACTGTGTCTGCATTTGTGTCTCACTCCCACTGACACAAGTCAGGGTGTCCAACGGACCTAAACCCTCACACTCAAAATAAGGGCTGCAGAGGATTGGAAAAATACTACTGTGAACATGCATAGGTATAATAGCACAGTATAAACTTGCTGAGACGATGTTGGAAAATGATCAGTAGTGCTGATGAGGGGATATCTGTGACTGGGAAGGGACTCTTTATGTTGAAACCACTGCAGATAACCTGGTTTCAAAACCCGGTTGGTCAAAGAGGGACAAACGCAACAGCAGTCACCACTGAATGACCGTCCTACCGCTGAGTCTTTCAGCCTGTACAGAGCCCTAGTTTGAAGGAACACCGTAGTGAGAGTGTCCCTTCGACCGACATCCCGGAAATGAGGGAGTGAGTGTGAGTGAATGAGCTGTTCCGGGTACAGAGCAGGAGACATCCTTCCCTGCCAACTGCAAAGTCATTTAGCTCTGCTGTCTGGAGTGGAGGTGTGGTGACCAAACTCAACGCCGTGCTGATTTGTGGCTGAGTGCTTAAGGAGAAAGGAACGTCATCTACCGGAATTACTCTGGCTGCCGCCCAAACAGGACCCTATTCTCTATGTAGTGCACAGGGCTCTGGTCAAAAGTAGTGCACTGCATAGGGAATAGGGTGCCATTTGGGTGGGCACTGAGTCATCGTCACAGCGATATTGTTGTAAAAGAACTGGGCTATATCTCTAATCTCTGTCTTGCTAATTGCCCCACTGGGATGACGCTGCTGGCGTGTTCTATTGTATTGTGTTGTATGATATCTGTGGGCCAGACAGACTGAGTGTAAACATGGATTACTCATTGGGGGTAGTGGGACACAGAGAGCCTCATACAGTAAAATGAGTGTTCTTCTCAAGAAGTTAGACAAATGTGCCATGGGACATAGAGCATTGTGTCGTTATTGTGTTATTATCGTGTTAGCGTTGTGTTATTCTGTAGAAGTAAATAAAACCCTGCAATGTGGGCTACTGTTGACAGGACGTCCATCATACTGTGGACACACAGGCTTCGTCACAAAGGGCACCCTATTTCTGTCTGAATTTGAATGTGAAGTGGATTTGCACTCCTTGTGGAAAGAGACGTGTATCATTGTGTGTGTCTATCTGTGAAAGTGACAGAGAGTAAGGAAAATAGGGGACAGAGAGAAAGAGAGAGAGAAAGAGAGAGAAGAAAACAGGAGAGAGAGAAGAAGAGGCAGAGAGGAAGAGAATAACAAAGACATGTCTAGAGAGAGAACATTAGATAGATTGACAGGGGGACCATATTTTCACACTCACAGCAGTGTGGGAGTCCATAGGGTCCCCCTCCTCGCCCCTACATTGCCATCGACCCGGCCACTTCCTAGTTCACCTGCTAATGGAGAATGGAGCTGACTGGTTTAGCAACTCACTGTTAACAAGCCCCCCCTCCATGCTGCTATATTGGACCATACCAAGATGTCTTAAAGGGTTGAGGGTATAGATGCAATAAATACCCAGACCAGACATCACATGTCATACTGTCTATTGGTTATTGATGGTTATGAAACAGGATGCGGGAGTGATTATCATTATACTGTGGCACCTATGGCACCTGGTCAAAAATAGTGCACTGTAGACAATAGGACACGGATTTGATTGGACGTTATGAGTGTCACAGCCAGGGAATCCAAGACTATGACCATTGTGTGGTTGCATGCTGTTCAGTCATCATCGCAGTCATTGCCTGTCTTCGTCTCTTTTCACCGTAGTAACTATCAGTCTTTCAGAAACTATCAAACTCTGAAAATGTCAGAAACTCCCTCATTCCTTTCTCCCTGTGATGAGTCTGGGTATGAGCACTTGGGCATTACAAAGGTTACCATTCAAGCACTAGCAGATAGGAGGGTTTCACTTGATCTGGGTCACTGCAGTGTTGCCATTGAATCGGACAAATGATCTTGTCAGTCCAATTGGTGAATCACTACAGTCTATCAATTTCCACTTGTCTTGTTCCAAAGCACGGTGTAACCTAGCTACAGTACACAGACTCTTCTCCGAGGAAGCCTCTATATCTACTCCTGCTCATCTAGCTTCCCTGCTTCCGTACTACTCCTGCTCATCTAGCTTCCCTGCTTCCGTACTACTCCTGATCCTGAGTCAGTATATGTACGGTCTCTGTATTACTGCTCCTTTGTCTCTGTGGCTTCCCGTCTCTCCCTATCTTTGCCCCTTTTCCTTCTCCATCAGCTTCCACATGATATCTGATCACTGATGACAACATTTATTTATTCCTAGGGATTAGGTGAGTCAATAGCCATGGCTACATTTCACTGTGAATAATAACATCTAACATATGACTAATTTAGAATTTCATGCTCCTCTTCATCGAAATATGGATTTTCCACATTTCTCAATTATGGTTCTAATTTCCCAATTGTGCATGCTTCTCTATATGGGGAATATTAGCTGGGCCAGTATTACATAAATACACACTGCTTATTACTGTGTTATCCTGCATTGAGCCCTGTGCTCCAGGAACGATACGATTCCCTGTCCATGTGTGTGATGCAGCTTACCGGTACCGACATCTTGAGAAAAATGCTTTTTTAATGCTGCGAGCCGTGCTGCGCTGCATGTGGCAGAAGAAGCGATGTGGCTGTTTGTTGTTAAGTGTTAGGGGCCTATTAAGTGTCATTATGCTTATGTCTCTCTCTTTCACCATCAATCGGTCCGTGCCTTCCTCTCCTCTTCTCTCCTCTCCTTCATCCCCAGGGGCCTACATAGGCCCAACCTCTCATCAATCCATCCCTCAATCCCTTCCTCATCCAGATCCCCCCCCCATCAGCCTGACAGCATAGGGATTGGTTGTTCCTTTTGTCTCCATCCTCCTCCTCTTTCTCCATCCTCTCATCCATTCTTTCATCCATCCCCTCATCTCCCTGTCTCTCTTCCTGACAAATGCTCCCATTCTCATTCTTTCTCTCTGCCCCTCTCTCTGTAACTCTCTCTCTCCTTCCTTGTCTCAGTATCTTCATCCCTATCCCTCTCTCTGTAACTCTCTCTCTCCTTCCTTGTCTCAGTATCTTCATCCCTATCCCTCTCTCTGTAACTCTCTCTCTCCTTCCTTGTCTCAGTATCTTCATCCCTATCCCTCTCTCTGTAACTCTCTCTCTCCTTCCTTGTCTCAGTATCTTCATCCCTATCCCTCTCTCTTTGCATCCCTCTTTCCCTCCATCATTCTCTCTCTCCCCTCTCTTTCTCCCTCTCTCTCTTGCCATCCCTCCATCTCTCAGTATCTTCATCCTTATCCCTCTCTCTCTCTGCATCCCTCTCACTCCATCATTCTCTCTCTCCCCCTCTTTCTCCCCCTCTCTCCACCCCCCTCTCTCTCTTTCTCTCTTTCTCTCCCTCAATCTCTCCATCTCTATCTCCTCTCTCTGTCTCTCTCTCTCTCCATCTCTTTCTCTCTGTATCTCTTTTTCCTGTTCTCCATAATGGGTTTTCTGTGGCAGTCCCTGTTGCTGCTCAAGGGACTAAAGCAGTAGTAGACGTGATATGTGGAAATGACTGAGAATTGATTTTCTCTGTGAGTCGAGCACAGCCAGCTATTAAGCAGGAACAGGATCCCTCATTAACATGAAACTGAGGAAGTTAATGTTGTGATTGCCCAGGGTGAGGAGGCATATGCCAGGGATCCACTTTCTCTGATTGGAGAACAGAGATGTGGTGTGTGAGTAGTGGGCTGTAGAATGTGTGTGACGGGGTGTTTTTGTGGGTACGTACAGTGTATAAAATATATATTTTTCCCCCTGCTTCTCTTGTTAACGTGTGTGTGCATGTGTGTTTTGCGTCACAGCGGGGGAGTGTGTTTTGCCCCCCACTAATTTGATTTGTAAATAAAAAGCGGAGAGAGAGAAAGAGAAAGAGGGAGAGAGAGGGAAGCAGCGAGAGAGGCTTTTATAATTGGCACTGTTACCTAATCTGATAACAGTGAGCCCTGATACAACAACACCAACAAGCATAATGGCTTTTTGTGAGCTGTTTTCCTTACCGTCATCTCAATAACAGGCAATCTCTCCTTTCACTCTCTAGTCTGTCGCAACTCAAACGTAGCTTCTTCTCTGTTTAATTATGAGTGTTTGGAAAACTGGCACTGACTCATCATCACCATGGATACCATGGTGGAGCTGATGATGAGTCCATGTTATTGTCCACCGTCACCAATCCCAGGGGGAGCCTGCAAACACACACTTATGAACCCCCCACTGTTGTCATGTCAACAGAAGTAATGACAACAGTGGACTCATTGCGCTGGACATAAATGTCTGTCAATGTTTTATGATGGTAGGAAATCAGACCCACCACAATGGTGGTGATGGTTATGCTTCACTGGGGGACTAATGTCATCAGAGACAGGCTCCTGTCCTGTGTGTTTATAGCTAACAGCTCCCACAGGGACCCTGAATAACGCTGTGTCTGTGTCTCTCTCTGTGTGTGTGGGTGTGTCTGTCTGTGTCTCTGTGTGTGTGTGTGTGCGCTTCAGGACCCTTGGTTTGGTACCTGAACAACCAATGACACACATCACATCTCTGGTTAAATACAGCCCTGGCCTTGTCTAGCTGCTTATGTATTCACAATGGTGATATACAACAGCTCACATATTGGAATCCAACCCTGTTTCTCATTAGAGCCCCAGACAAGACAGCACTACTACCAACCAGAAATGCCCTGTGATAAAATGTTCAGCAGGCAAGCCGTTAGACAACTCCCTCTGTCTCGGACGAACCCGGGAAGGGAGGGAGGAATGGAGGGAGCGATGCAAGGGAGGAATGGAGGGAGGGTTGGGATGGGGGGAAGGAGAGATGGGATAAAGGGAGGAATGGAGGGAGGGATGGGATGGGGGGAAGGAGAGATGGGATAGAGGGAGGGATCGGGGGAGGGATGGGATGGGGGAAGGAGAGATGGGATAGAGGGAGGGATCGGGGGAGGGATGGGATGGGGGGAAGGAGAGATGGGATAGAGGGAGGGATCGGGGGAGGGATGGGATGGGGGAATGAGAGATGGGATAGAGGGAGGGATTGGGGGAGGGATGGGATGGAGGGGGGCAGTTGATTGGAAGGAGGGGGCTTTTACTTTGTCATCAGTCACTGGGCTGTGTGTGTGGATCAATAAGGCCCATTAGAAGCCTCTGTTCTCTGTGCAATCCCACAGGAAGGCCCTTCGCCCTGCTCTGCTCCGCAGCGCTATAGTGTTTAGTCCAAAGGCCCACAACTACACACACACACACACATAGAACCCAAAATTATGCCTCCCACCCCCACACCCATCCCCACCCTCTTATCCACATACACCACCCCCCACCCCCCCCCCAGCCCCCACCAAATCAATCTTACTGATCAGCTCCCTGTCACTCCATAGCAGGGGGTGGGGGTAAGGGCCCGACACACCGACACAGGTGCCCTTCCGCGTGTGTGATAAATATGTAATGGATTGGCTAAAGACGAGCGATGCATCACAGGCCCTAAAGTAATGTGCAATTGATGCGATTAGAATGGATCATCTCTAGGCACGCCGGGTGGGTAAGATGCATGGCTCCAGCCGGCCCCTGGAGGATGAGGGGTCTTCACCATTCCTCAAAGCTAAATTACTAAATATTTTCTGTGATATTATTGCCCTGGACATGAAGTGGGGTCCGGACAACCTCATTTATTTAGTGGACATGATAAACTGGGGAAGTTTACGGACATCTTTGCGACATTTACATTTTACATAAAAAAAATTGTCATTTAGCAGTAGCTCTTATCCAGAGCGACTTACAGTTAGGGCATTCATCTTAAGATAGCTAGGTGAGGAGGAGGATTATTTAAGACAATGTTTGAAGAGGTAGGGTTTCAGATGATTTCGAAAGATGGGCAGGGACTCTGCAGTCCTAGCTTCAGGGGGAAGCTGGTTTCACCATTGGGGTGCCAAGACAGAGAAGAGCTTGGACTGGGCTGAGTGGGAGCTGCCCTCCCATAAGGGTGGGAGGGCCAAGAGACCTGAGGTGGCAGAACGGAGTGCTAGGGTAGGAGTGTAGGGTTTGAGCATAGCCTGAAGGTAGGGAAGGGCAGTTCCTATTGCTGTTCTATAAGTACCATGGTCTTGTAGTGGATGCGAGCTTCGACTGTATACCAGTGGAGTGTGAGGAGGAGTGGGGTGACATGAGAGAACTTTGGAAGGTTGAAAACCAGGTGGGCTGCAGCGTTCTGGATAAGTTGCAGGGGTTTGATGGCACAAGCGGTGAGACCAGCCAACAGCGAGTTGCAGTAGGCCAGACGGGAGAGGACAAGTACCTCGATTAGGACCTGCGCCACTTCCTGTGTGACGTAGGGTCGTACTCTACCGATGTTGTAGAGCATGAACCTGCAGGAGCGGGTCACTGATTTGATGTTTGCAGAGAATGACATGGTGTTGTCCAGGGTCACGCCAAGGTTCTTTGCAGGTCTTTGAGCGGGCAGGCCTTCCCGGGAGAAGGAGCAGTTCCGTCTTGTCGAGGTTGAGCTTTAGGTGGTGGGCCATCATCCAAGTTGAGATATCTGCCAGGCATGCAGAGATGTGTGTTGCCAACCTGGATGTCAGAAGGGGGGAAGGAGAAAAGTGGTTGAGTGTCATCCGCATAGCAATGATAGGAGAGACCATATGAGGATATGACGGAGACAAGTGACTTGGTGTATCAAGAGAAATGGAGAGGGCCTAGAACCGAGCTCTGGGGGACACCAGTCGTAAGAGTACGTGGTGCAGACACAGATCCTCTCCATGTCACCTGGTAGGAGCGAGCTGCCAGGTAGGATGCAATTCAAGAGTGTGCAGAGCCTGAGACGCCCAGACCTGAGAGGGTGGAGAGGAGGATCTGTTGGTTCACGGTGTCGAAGGCAGCGCATAGATCTAGGAGGATGAGAATAGAGGAGAGAGAGAGTCATCTTTGGATGCAAAGTCAGAGATGGATGCAAAGTAGCTTGGCCATTGTCTTGTCTTGAGGAGGAGTGGTATCACCTTTGTCACTCAGGGAGGATGGGAGGGAGAGGTTCAAACCTCTGACTCAAGCTGAAAACTACCGTGAAAAAATAGAAAAGGGATGATAGGAATGGCGCATTGGAGAAATGGAAATGTGTAGCAGTCCATGGCTAACTAAATCGCTAACAAAATGGCTACACGGACTATCTGAGTCAAATTTTCGCACTGTCTCTATGCACACTCACAGGGCCCTACACACTTACATACACTGACACTCCACACACATACAAACATTCACTCCACAATTTGCTCACACACGTAATATGCACATACATTTATACTGACTCTACACACACCCACTCACATACAATAATCATATACTCTGCTGCTACTCTGTTTATCATACAGAATATTCTGATGCCTAGTCACTTCACCCCTACATATCTACCTCTATCACTCCAGTGTCCCTGCCCATTGTAAATATGGGCAGGGACATTGTAACCGTCCTGTACCCTCTCTAACCCTCCAATACCCTCCAGTAAGCCCGTCCCAGCCTGATTGATGTCCTGTGCTGTGGGAACGCATGTCGACAGGATGTAAAAACGACTGGCTACATCGCAGGGAGACAAATTTGAAAAAGGTTAATTGAATCAGTGGGCCTAATTTATTCTAATTATCAGTCTGATTAGAACTGCGGCCCGTACTTTCATGACCACGTCAGAGAGAGAGAGGGTTGTATGGAGAGAGAGAGGATGGGGCGGCGGGGGGATGCAGGGTGAGAGGACGAATGGTGAAATGATGGGAAGAGAGGAGAGGGTATGCTACATATTGCAGCATGCCAGCATTCCTGATGGACGGACACATTGTAGTAGCATGAAGCTGCAGATATGGAGAAACTTGGCAACGGAGGAAGGGGTAGAAGGGTAGAGGGAGGGGTTAGGAGGGATGAGAGAGAGAAAGGGAGGCAGGGGCCTGGGTCAATTTTGGATATTATAGAAAGGCCTTTGTATGTCTGAATGTAATTACTTTCCTCCAAAGACGGCATGCGAACAGGGAGTTTTCTTTCATGATGGACACATCAAAAGGAAAGGAGAGGAGAGTACAGGGAACGTCATACAGGCAGCCCTGCTATATTAACCCTGGCTGGGATGTGATGTGATACTCCCCCCCCCCCCCCCCCCCCCGTTAGGCAGATTATAATAAGTCTAGGCAGCGTCGCGGTGGTGTTACCACTCTGTCTGACCCCACCCCCCCAACCCTTTTATCCCTGTTGTATTCTAAACAAGCCGTGTCCCTGCCTCTGCATCCCCAACACATTCCCCCATTCAATCCCAGTGCCTCGCCTCCATCCCCCTGTAACTAAGGAGATATACAGCACAGGTGTGTGTGTGTGTGTAGGGGGGGGGGGGTGCTTGGCCTGCTAGCCATATGATGGATGCCATCCGCTACGATGCTAATCTCACTGAGCCGAGACCAACTGCCAGTTGCAGGCCTGACCATCCATCTAACCTGGCCATCACTCGCGACTGTGATGTGAGGCACAAAATGGTGGCCTAGTGGCCCACGTCGGTGGCTCAGAGCTCAAGGGTAATAAAATCTGCAATGGTGGTACTTGGGTGACCTTCCATTCCACATTGTTAACACATCAGAGGATGATGGCCTCTGGTCTGCATCCCAAATGGCACCCTATTCCTGATGTAGTGCCCTAAAAGTAGTGCACTATGTAGGGAATAGTCCCAAATGGCACCCTATTTCCGATGTAGTGCGCTAAAAGTAGTGCACTGTGTAGGGAATAGTCCCAAATGGCACCCTATTCCTGATGTAGTGCGCTAAAAGTAGTGCACTGTGTAGGGAATAGTCCCAAATGGCACCCTATTTCCGATGTAGTGCGCTAAAAGTAGTGCACTGTGTAGGGAATAGTCCCAAATGGCACCCTATTCCTGATGTAGTGCGCTAAAAGTAGTGCACTGTGTAGGGAATAGTCCCAAATGGCACCCTATTTCCGATGTAGTGCGCTAAAAGTAGTGCACTGTGTAGGGTATAGTCCCAAATGGCACCCTATTCCTGATGTAGTGCGCTAAAAGTAGTGCACTGTGCAGGGAATAGTCCCAAATGGCACCCTATTCCCGATGTAGTGCCCTAAAAGTAGTGCACTATGTAGGGAATAGTCCCAAATGGCACCCTATTTCCGATGTAGTGCACTAAAAGTAGTGCACTGTGTAGGGAATAGTCCCAAATGGCACCCTATTCCTGATGTAGTGCGCTAAAAGTAGTGCACTGTGTAGGGAATAGTCCCAAATGGCACCCTATTCTCAATGTAGTGCGCTAAAAGTAGTGCACTGTGCAGGGAATAGTCCCAAATGGCAACCTATTCCCGATGTAGTGCCCTAAAAGTAGTGCACTATGTAGGGAATAGTCCCAAATGGCACCCTATTTCCGATGTCGTGTGCTAAAAGTAGTGCACTATGTAGGGTGCCATTTGGGACAGCCCTGACCTTGTTAGGGGAGTCGGTATAATTATCTTTCAGCGCTGTGAAATGACTATCGCAGAACAGACTGAGGAATAAGAGTGGCCTGCCTTTCCTGTGTGAGGCAACGGAATCAATGTTATTTAGAGGTGGAGGGGGTTGAAACAAAATTAGACCACAACGACAGACTGCAAGTCAAGGACTCAGCGAAAATAAGAAAAAAAAGACATAAAGACAACAAATCTAGAGAGAGAAAGAGAGAGAATAGGCTTGGCTTTTCTTACTGTGCATAACCTGACACTGGCCAGACAGAGAATAGACTTGTCCGCTCAGTATAGCCATCAATCTTCCTAATAGGTTATCTGTTTTTATTCCTTCGCCTGCACGGTTGCCGCAGCTCGGAAGTCTTTTTAATGCATTTCTATTAGGTGCTATTTCAACATAGAGTGCCTACATCACACACAAACACACACACAGAGGGGGGGCACTGAGCCGTGTTGCCCCAGCTGTGCGGAATGAGAAAATGTATCATATATTGATTTTCTATGCCTGACTTGCACTTTATTCTGGTGAAGGACCAATGTAAGAGCGCCTCTTAGTGTGTGTGTGTGTTTGTGCTTGCATAAATGCATGTGTATACCTTTGTGTGTGTGTGCCTCTGTGTGTACATGTGCGTGAGCGCATGTGTGTGCCCCTGTGTGTGTGTGCCTTTGTGCAGGCATGTGTGTGTGCCTGTGTCTCTGTGTGTGTATGAGCGCCGAGGATATCCCTGGGGAGAGTGCGGGTGGTGGTGGACTCAGGCTGGCTGTATTCACGTTCACACAGCCTTTAATGGGGTTAAACGTATTTATACAGAGCCACTGACCTGCATCCCTTCTCCCTTGTTATGGCCCAATTGAAACCCAGGACGAAAGCTCTGCTCTTTAGAGGAAGGAAAAAAAGAACAGGAGCCTAACCAAACATGATGACTGTTCCTCCTATCTCTCTCATTACGCACCAATGAGAAATAGTGAAAAGCCTGCCTGAGTAGTGCTGCATGTATGCTGAGGCCCAGTTAATTCTGGCATCACTATTAATAAATGGTTATCATTAGACTACCAAATGGACTGGCCCACTGCTATTTACTCCGAAGGAAGCGGCCCTGATATTTTTTGCTGATAAAGTGTCAGCGAAACATAGATTAGAGGCACAGTGGTTTCTTTATCGTTTAATGAGAAAAAACAGTGACTTCTCCCTCTCTCACTCTCTCATTTTTCTTTCTACTCAGCCTCTCGCTCCCTCCTCCTCCAACCCACCGGGGTTGCCATGACAATAGTCAGTCGCCGTGGCAACGGCTGGAGCTGACAGCTTGGAGTAGGGAGAGATAGAGCTATCTGAACCTTCCTGGCTCTTTACACCTCTACAGTGAGAGAGAGAGAGAGAGAGAGAGAGAGAGAGAGAGAGAGAGAAACACAGAGAGAGAGAGGGAGAAAGAGAGAGAGCGAGAGCAAGAGCGATAACAGATGAAAGAGGGAGCTACAGGAAGCTACAGGAAGGAAAGGCAGGAGGAGAAGAAATGAAAGGGATAGAGAGGAGAAAAGGGGAGAGATAAGAAAATAGATAGACATGTGTTGTCTTTTCTGAACTGAAGGAAGCAAGCCTCTATGGCTAACCTTGGAAAGTGGGACAGAGCCTGAGACAGAGAGTGATATAGCAGAGGTCTTTGGAGCACAGAGTCACACATCTACTGACCCGGATAGAATAGCAGGCAGGCCACAGCTCCTTTCCCTTTACAGCCTTACCTTAACACTCATCCACTCTTCAGCTCTCTATCCACTCCTCGTCCCTCCATCCCTCCATCCCACCATCCGTACACAGCCACAAAGTACAGAGTATCTTATCTCCCCAAAGAGAGCAGAATGAACAAGGTAAATAAAACAGAAAAGACAGGGGTTCTGTCTTTCTATTTCCTTCCTTAGGAGATGGTGATAAGGACTAGGAGGCAGAAGGAAGGATGCATTTCTATTACGTGTTGAAGAAGTGTTACTTTGATTCTCATTGGAGGAGAGTAATATGTTGTCTGTGTGTGTCTGTGTATGGAGAAGGCTTCCTGAGGGTTATTCAATGCCTCCTCTGTGGTATTAGAAAGTGGTAACCCTGAAGGATGTGCAGGCACACACACACCTCCCCCCTGCCTGTGTTCCTGTACCGGTTCCATACACTTGCTGTGTGACTCTGCTGTTGTGTAATCTAATCAGAGCTCAGTAGCTCAGCTCAGCCTCTTCCTGTACTGCAGAGATAGCACAGCGCCGTCTGTAGCTACCACAGATGTTCAGGAGAGGGGGAGGAGAGGGAGAGGGGGAAGAGTAGGGGAGGAGGGGGAGGAAAGAGTGTCTTCTGTAGCATCTCCTGTTCCCTGTTCAGGAGAGTGGATGGGGTGTGTGTATGTGGTGTGTATGTGTGTGCGTTATGCTCTGTGTTTGTGTGTGTCATTGGGTGTGTGCGGAGGGGGATTCCGGTGTAAGTGACCTCTCAACCTGATCCCGTTCTCGACAGTCACACCTCTGGACGGGCGCTAATGTGCCCTGTGTGGGATGGAGTTCCTTAAGGATGTTGCCTAATGGCCATCCTTCTGTCTGTCTGGCTGGTCCTAGAACATTGACAGTCAGATCGCTCAAGATTGACTTCGAAAGTGGCCGTCTGTTCATGTCCTGAAGACGTCGGGAAAGGTCTATAAAACCATTTACTGGTGGCTATTATCATCAAGTAAACGTAGGTTTTGACTGGGTGTTGTGGACGAGGGTGGTGGATGGGTGTAAACTCATGACTGGGTGTTGTGGACGAGGGTGGTGGATGGGTGTAAACCCATGACTGGGTGTTGTGACGAGGGTGGTGGATGGGCGTAAACCCATGACTGGGTGTTGTGGACGAGGGTGGAGGATGGGTGTAAACCCATGACTGGGTGTTGTGGATGGGCGTAAACCCATGACTGGGTGTTGTGGATGAGGGTGGTGGATGGGTGTAAACCCATGACTGGGTGTTGTGGATGGGCGTAAACCCATGACTGGGTGTTGTGGACGAGGGTGGTAAGTGGGTGTAAACCCATGACTGGGTGTTGTGACGAGGGTGGTGGATGGGTGTAAACCCATGACTGGGTGTTGTGGACGAGGGCGGTGGATTGGTGTAAACCCATGACTCTGGATCTGAAGATCACGTTTCCAATCCCAGTGCTACAGTAGGTACGAAATATGACGATGTCTAAAAATGATGTAGACAACACCACGCACATTTACATAGACAAATCGTAAACGTCCCTTGTCTGTCACAAATGTTGAATATACTGTATTTAAATGTACTCTGGCGATTGTTTGTGGTATTGGTTCTAAATTTGAGACAAAATATCCACAGGAAAGTATGATTAAACCAACTTCAGAACTCGGGTCTATGTGTTCGACAATCAAGATGTTTTGCTCATGACTGAAGGCACGTGCACAAGACAGAAGGAAGTACATGAACATGAACCATGCATACTAACCGAAGTCTTACAGCTGTTTACATGGATTTGCGCTTGTGCCAGGTGATCGAAATTTCAACTTCAGTACCGGTTATCTAAAAAGTCAGGAATGAATGCCTAAACTTCATGTTTTAACCCTATCTAAAACCTTAACCCTTAACTTCCAAATTTGAGGTTCGGAGCAACTTCGAAATTTGATGTTTGGAGAAAAGTGCAAAAACATCTAAGTCTGCAGTGAGACTGTGAGAGTTTGTTGAACATTGAGTAGAACATTGAGTATCACATCACTCACGAGAACAGGGTGTATTGCATGACCATACCATTACTTATTACCATACTGATTAGCTTGTACAGCAGGTTGGACACTTATAGTGGTTATGGCATACAGGTTGTAAGGTTTGTAGTAATAGTCAGTAATGGTTGTGGTGATACAGTAGCTATAGTAGTTGAGACACTGTTGTAGGCCATATGTTAGTTTAATTGGATTACTGTAAAACTTGTAAAAATCATCAATACATACAGTATTCACTGAAAGTATTCACTCTGAAAGTATTCACACCACTTGACTTTTTCCAAATTTTGTTGCGTTGCAGCCTTATTATAAAATGTATTACATAGTTTTTTCCCGTCTTCAGTCTACACACAATATCCCATCATGACAAAGCAAAAACAGGTTTTTATAAATTTTTGCACATTTATTTCAAATAAAAAACTGAAATATTACATTTACATAATTATTCAGACCCTTTACTCAGTACTTTGTTGTAGCACCTTTGGCAGCGATTGCAGTATTGAGTCTTCTTGGGTATGACGCTCAAGCTTGGCACACCTGTATTTGGGGACTTTCTCCCATTCTTCTCTGCAGATCCTCTCAAGTTCTGTCAGGTTGGATGGGGAGCGTTTCTGCACAGCTGTTTCAGGTCTTTCCAGAGATATTCGATCGGGTTTAAGTCAGGGCTCTGGCTGGGCTACTCAAGGACATTCAGAGACTTGTCCCGAAGCCACTCCTGTGTTGTCTTGGCTGTGTGCTTAGGGTTGGTGTCCTGTTGGAAGGTGAACCTTTGCCTCAGTCTGAGGTCCTGAGTGCTCTGGAGCAGGTTTTCATTAAGGATCTCTCTGTAGCTCTACAGACAATTCCTTTGACCATGGCATGGTCTTTTCTCTGACATGCACCAATTGAATCTACCCCAGGTGGACTCTAATCAAGTTGTAGAAACATCTCAAGGAGGATCAATGGAAACTGGATGCACCTGAGCTCAATTTTGAGTCTCATAGAAAAGGGTCTGAATACTTATGTAAATAAGGTATATGTTTTTTATTATTAATACATTTGCGAAAAAAATAAAAAAACTGTTTTCGCTTTGTCCTTATGGGGTATTGTGTGTAGATTGCTGAGGATTTAATTTTTTAAAATCTGTTTTAGAATAAGGCTGTAATGTAACAAAATGCGGAAAATGTAAAGGGCTCTGAATACTTTCCGAAGGCACTGTACATGCAGAGTTGAATATTACCGCAAACTTGATCATCTAAGTTAAATAACAATATAATAAGACAATAAGACACTCGCTCATGTACTTTTATATGTTTTATTCTGGTATTATTTATTTATTTCACGTTTATTTAACCAGGTAGGCAAATTGAGAACACGTTCTCATTTACAATTGCGACCTGGCCAAGATAAAGCAAAGCAGTTCGATACATACAACAACACATAGTTACACATGGAGTAGAACAAACATACAGTCAATAATACAGTGAAAAATAAGTATATACAATGTGAGCAAGTGAGGTGAGATAAGAGAGGTGAAGGCAAACAAAATATATATACAAATAAATAAAAATATAAAAAGGCCATGGTGGCGAAGTAAATACAATATAGCAAGTAAATTATAATGTATATACACTCAAAGCTCTGCAGGGATGAAACACAACATGGGCTGTAATAAAATATTTTGTTTTTGAAATCAACCATGAGATGCTCTAAATGCTAAAAACTCTTACCCTGTCATCCCCTCCTCCCCTACCTCTCCTTTCTCTATTTCTCTTCCACCCTGTTTTGTTGTTTCTTTGTTTGTTTGTTATGATGCACAGTGTCACCAAGCAGAAGGAGATGATGAATGGAGCACAGAGAGAGAGGGAGAGAGAGAGAGAAAGAAAGAGAGAGAGAGAGAGAGTGCGCGAGAGCGTGAGAGAGAGAGAGAGAGAGAGAGAGAGAGAGAGAGAGAGAGAGCGAGCCCGGGGCTGTCCAACAGGGAGAGCAGTTTGCAGCACGTTCACTTCACTTCGTAACAGAAACCATTTCCGCATCGCCCTCCGGGGTCACAAGAAACCATGTTACCAAACCACACATACACACACATACACATACACAACACCATTCCTCTCACCCAGCTCCCTAACACACAGTAGTAGACCCAACCATTTTTCATACCACCCATCATTCTCTCTGAGCTGTGCAATTTAATTGAGTCCCTTGCTATCTCGTTCAACACTTCTCTACTTGTCTTGTCTACTCCCAAATGGTGAATCTTCACTCAGTCATAACGCTCTAAGATCTGTGAGTGAGCCAAATGATCTCTTTAGAATTGAAACCAGCTATATGCTTTTTGAGAGACATCGTACAATACTCTATGTCTCTGAGTTGTTTTTTACTGTGTGTCTCTCTCTCCCTGTACAGACTTGTTGAGTACTCATTTTTACAAAAAAAACGACTAAAAACTGTAGCGTATCTCAGCAACCCTGGGGGCATAAGGATAGAGAACTCAGGAGCACTCCCCACTTCCCGAAAGCAATTTAGGGACGGCACGATTAAGGGTATCCAATCACACGGGGCATGCTTGCCCGAGGACGGCGAGAGGGAACTGGAGTGGTTGGGGAGAAAAGCCAATTCCACACAGAGGGAGATGTAGAGTGGTAAAAGACACACACACACACACACACACACACACACACACACACACACACACACACACACACACACACACACACACACACACACACACACACACACACACACACACACACACACACACACACACACACACACACACACACACACACACACACACACACACACGAACAGAGGGAGATGTGAGAGGTAAAAAGCCTGAAGCAGTGAAACTACAGCTCTACCTTCTTCACACAGACACTCTGCTATCTGCTGTGACCTCAGACACCAACGTTGCAGCCCGCAATACATTATGGATATGTCCCAAATGGACACCCCAGCTAACAACAAGCGTTCCCAGAACTTTAGAGAATGTTCCTTTACTAGTCTCATTAGGTTTTTATACCCCTTAAGGTTGATGTCCGCTCCCCCGGGGAACTCTAATTAGCATAATAAAAATATCCACATGCAAATCAGTTTATGCTAGAGATATGTTAATTTTGTATCGGATGCATCTCAATCCACTGCATCCGTCTCTGTCTCACCACTTCCGGATCTGCGGTGAAAGGTGTCAGACCATGAGACATCCCAAAAATTGGTGTTCTCACAAAATCAACTGTAGCGCCCGAACGGTTTGGCCTACAAACTATTATGACCCCTCTATGGAGAGATGAGACTCTCACAATGGTGTTCTCCATTTTTCTCTACGACCCCATCAACTGTCTGAAGTCGGTACAGGTGATCTGCCTATTTCTGTCTGTAGCATCCGAACAGTTTGGGCGACACACTAATGAGACCCCTAGTTGGAAAGGTGAGACTCTCACGGACACGTACTGTACATGTAAATTGTTTTGCTCTAGGATGCTCACAAGACTCGCCTGAAGGTCCCCTGCACCACTTGAAAAAACAAATGGAAGTACTGTATATATGGAGACTGTTTAGTGCCAAAAATAAGGGGTTGAATAATAACAAATGTTTCCTTATCTTTCTTATATGTCTCAGATGTAGGACAGACACTTCAAGGGGTCTTCTATTCTCGTCATAATTTTTTTTTTAACACCAATAGCTACATTATCAGCCCTCTTTCATCCCCCCTACCTCCCCCTGCCTGCTTCCCCCTGCCTGCCCCAGGGCCAAGTATTTTCCAGGCAACCACCTGGCCAAGATAAAGCAAAGCAGTGCGACAAAAATAACAACACAGAGTTACACATGGGATAAACAAACGTACAGTCAATAACACAATAGAAAATCTGTATACAGTGTGTGCAAATGAAGTAAGGAGGTAAGGCAATAAATAGGCCAATAGTGGCGAAATAATTGGAATTAAGCAATTAATACTGGAGTGATATATGTGCAGATGAGGATGTGCAAGTATAAATACTGGTATAAATACTGGTGTGATAAAAAGCAGAACCCCCCCCCCCAAAACAAATATGGGGATGCGGTAGGTAGTTGGTTGGATGGGCTAGTTACAGATGGGCTGTGTACAGCTGCAGCGATCGGTGAGCTGCTCTGACAGCCGATGCTTGAAGTTAATGAGGGAGATATAAGTCTCCAACTTCAGTGATTTATGCAATTCGTTCCAGTCATTGGCAGCAGAGAATTGGAAGGAAAGGCGGCCAAAGGAGGTGTTGGCTTTGGGGATGACCAGCGAAATATACCTGCTGGAGCAGGTTGCTTCTCAGCCAAGGGAGTAGGCTCACTCACAATTTTGCCTAAGAACACAGCCACGAATAAAGAATGGTACCAACACATCCTACGAGAGCAACTTCTCCCAACCATCCAGAAACAGTTTGGTGACGAACAATGCCTTTTCCAGCATGATGGAGCACCTTGCCATAAGGCAAAGTGATAACTAAGTGGCTCGGGGAACAAAACATTGATATTTTGGGTCCATGGCCAGGAAACTCCCCAGACCTTAATCCCATTGAGAACTTGTGATCAATTCTCAAGAGGCGGGTGGACAAACAAAACCCCACAAATTATGACAAACTCCAAGCATTGATTATGCACGAATGGGCTGCCATCAGTCAGGATATGGTCCAGAAGTTAATTGACAGCATGCCAGGGCGGATTGCAGAGGTCTTGAAAAAGAAGGGTCAACACTGCAAATATTGACTCTTTGCATCAATGTCACGCCCTGGCCTTATTATTCTTTGTTTTCTTTATTATTTTAGTTAGGTCAGGGTGTGACATGGGGAATGTTTATGTTTTGTTGTTTTGGGTGTTTATTTGGTAAAGGGGTTAATGGGTGTAGTATATGGTTTTGTGTTGAGTGTAGATGTTTAGCATTGTCTATGGTGGGTAATTGTCTATGTTAAACGTTTGTAGCCTGTGTGTACACGACGTTAGTAGCTTCACGGTCGTTTGTTGTTTTGTATAGTTTTGTTAAAGTGTTTTCGTGTCGTGTTCATCTTCGTGGTGTAAATAAAAGAAGATGGCTTATTTTCCAACTGCTGCATTTTGGTCCGTCAATCCGCCACACGATCGTGACAATCAACTTCATGTAATTGTCAATAAAAGCCTTTGACACTTATGAAATGCTTGTAATTATACTTCAGTATTCCATAGTAACATCCGACAAAAATATCTAAAGACACTGAAGCAGCAAACTTTGTGGAAATTAATATTTGTATCATTCTCAAAACTTTTGGCCACGACTGTAGGTCTGTAACAGTTTGGATCTAGTGTCTCCCTCTTTGAAGAGTGTGATGACCGCGGCCGCTTTCCAATCTTTGGGAATCTCAGACGATACGAAAGAGAGGTTGTACAGACTAGTAATACGGGTTACGACAATGGCGGAGGATAATTTTAGGAAGAGAGGGTCCAGATTCTCTAGCCCAGTTGATTTGTAGGGATCCAGATTCTGCAGCTCTTTCAGGACCACAGCTGTCTGGATTTGGGTGAAGGAGAAACGGGAGGGGGGGGGGGGGGGGGGGGGGGGGGGTTATGGGGGTTCTTGGCTTGTGCCAGTAGAAACTCATGATTGAGGTATTTCAGGATTTTAAGGGCTTTCTGTATAGTTGTATAATGTTGGTGGGGCATGTTTACCTGTTTTAATTATACTCCTGAATCACTATGATCAATAAAATAGTTTATCTTTAGTGTACTTTTAACAGAGCTGAGATTTACTTCAAAGTGCATGTATCCCGTTGCTTTCACCAGAAAGTTGTTGCATCTACATAAGTGACTAGAAAGGAGGGGTTAGGGTTTCTTCTGGACAGGGTCTAACTTTATCCCAATAAGGGGTATCTCTAGGACATGTTCTTATTGGGCCAGTATAGTTAGGCCCTGTCCTGTCCAGAATAAACCCTTCTGCTCCTTCCCTTGTGTAGATCTGGAACAACTTTATAGGTGTAAGGCTATAAGCATTAGGGTTAATGCACTTTGAAGTAAATCTCAGCTCTGTTAAAAGTATACAAGCAAAATGTTTATTGATCATAGTGATTCAGAACTATTATTAAACAGGTTAACATGCCCCGCCAACATCAGACAACTGTACTGAAATTCCATAAAATTGCTGTAAGAAGAAGTCCTAAATTAAATAAATGTTGCGAATAGTCAGATTAACCAACACATGACATGGACATGGTGATGTAGCAGGAGGATCGGCGTACCAAGGACCAAGAGGTTGTGAATTCAAATCCCAGGTGTCAACATGTTGAATCAAAATGACTCTATAAATGAACATGCACAGCGTAATCATCTTTGTCAAAGTGTGCCAAATACTGTAGAACAGTGGTTCCCAAACTTTTTATAGTCCCGTACCCCTTCAAACATTCAACCTCCAGCTGCGTACTCCTTCTAGCACCAGGGTCAAAATACTCTCAAATGTTGTTTTTGTTGCCATCATTGTAAGCCTGCCACAGACACACTATACAATACACTTATTAAACATAAGAATGAGTGTGAGTTTTTGTCACAACCCGGCTCATGGGAAGTGACAAAGAGCTCTTATAGGATAAGGGCACAAATAATAATCTAATAATAATCAATCATTTTGCACTTTATTTAACCATCTTACATATAAAACCTTATTTGTTCAACGAAAATTGTGAATAACTCACCACAGATTAATGAGAAGGGTGTGCTTGAAAGGATGCACATAACTCTACAATGTTGGGTTGTATTGGAGAGAGTTTCAGTCTTAAATCATTTTCCACACACAGTCTGTGCCTGTATTTAGTTTTCATGCTAGTGAGGGCCAAGAATCCACTCTCACATAGGTCCGTTGTTGCAGAGGGCATCAGTGTATTAACAGCGCAATTTTCCAAGGCAGGATACTCTGAGCGCAGACCAGTCCAGAAATCTGGCAGTGGCTTCTGATTAAATTACATTTTTACAGAACTGCTTGTTGCAATTTTGATGAGGCTCTCTTGTTCAGATATCGGTAAGTGGACTGGAGGCAGGGCATGAAAGGGATAAAGAATCCCGTTATTTGTGTCATCCGTTTCGGGAAAGTACCTGCGTAATCGCACACCCAACTCACTCAGGTGCTTTGCTATATCACAATTGACATTGTCCGTAAGCTTGAGTTCATTTACACACAAAAAAATCATACAATGATGGAAAGACCTGTGTGTTGTTAATGCAGACAGAGAAGAGCTCCAACTTCTTAATCATAGCCTCAATTTTGTTCCGCACGTTGAATATAGTAGCGGAGAGTCCCTGTAATCCTAGATTCAGATCATTCAGGTGAGAAAAAACATCACCCAGATAGGCCAGTCGTGTGAGAAACTCGTCATAATGCAAGCGGTCAGACAAGTGAAAATGATGGTCAGTAAAGAAAATTTTAAGCTCGTTTCTCAATTAAAAAAAACCTGTCAATACTTTGCCCCTTGATAAACAGCGCACTTCTGTATGTTGTAAAAGCGTTACATTGTTGCTGCCCATATAATTTTATAGTGCAGAAAATATACGAGAGTTCAGTGTCCTTGCTTTAACAAAGTTAACCGTTTTCACTGTAGTCAATCAAATACATTTTTTCACTGTAGTGTCCAAAATGTCTTTCAAGCTGTCAGGCATTCCCTTGGCAGCAAGGGCCTCTCGGTGGATGCTGCAGTGTACCCAAGTGGCGTCGGGCTCCCTGTCATGGACTTTGCGCCATCAGTACAGATACAACATGAGCAGCAGCTACGTTTGGCTTCATACGGACCGTTAGTGGAATTCCCACGAGAGAGTAATGGTTACTGTGATTGGATGTTAATTATATGACTAGGCTACCTGTATTTGACATTGTGTTGTTTTTCCGCTGAACACTAGATGGGTTCATTTGATTTTTGGCAGTGAAACGAGGCTACTCAGGCGAGAAAAAAAAACTCACCCAAATGTATAGCCCAGTTGGAAAATCTAAATGTACTGTTTGAAAATGTGAAGCCCTTTTTTATTTTTTTAAATGTGAATCACATTTTTATTTGGCGTCCCCCTTTTTGGGAATGCCTGCAGTAGTGTATGTGTTGGTATCCCTCAACTTGCCAACAGATGAAGAGCTATGAATGGATCAATGGTTCACCAATCATGGCCTATATTGTCTCGGCAACAGTAACAAGGCGTGACGTGTAATGTTGTTTTTTTTGGGGGGGGGGAGGAGGGGGGGGGGGGGTAGACCATCAGGTGACGTCCTGACAACTGATACACAGAATTGTTCTTTCAAAAATCCCATGAAATGGCAACCATGTTCTGTTTATGTTTGGTGGGACATGGATGGAACATTCTCCTAACCCACAGGAAATTGGACACATGAATGTTCTTGCAACGTCCCATAAAACATGTCAAGAACGTTAAAATTGGATGTTCTGAGAACATGGTAACCACGTTCTGGGTAGGTTCTGTTTGACATTTAGGGAATGTTCTCCTAACTCTAACGCCAAACATGCTAAAAAGGTTTGCAGAAGGTTTTTGTTAACATAGATTGTTCCCCTAACTAACTGAAAACTGGACATTCAAACTTTACAGGTAACATTACAAAAATGTTCTTCCTCCCGAGATTTGTTAGCTGGGACTCTATTCCCTATGGACCCTGGTCAAAAGTAGTGCACTATAGAGGTGACATTTGGGAAGCAAACTATAAGACCACTTCTAAGATTGCCACAAAGGGACAAAGCCAGGCTCCTCCAGGAATAAAATATCACTCTCTGCTCACTGATTGAAGAGCACTCCTCACACTGGACTGCACATTGGTAATGAATTTGCATTTTGCATTTGGATGCGGGCCATGCTGTTTATGCAACTGTAGGCTATATCTGCTGTTGCTGGTAGCCTTCATCTAACAGGTTGATAGAAGAAAAGGCTGATAGCATAAATGCACAGTTCACACTTATTTAGTCTAAATCAGTATTTGTGTGTTGTAGAAATTTGTCGTCCATTGAACCATGTCATTGGTAGTGCCATTGGACAAGCTGACAGGGTGACAGCAGGGTGACAGGACGGTAGAGGGGTCAGTGATTCCACTCTGATTCCTGGAGATGAGATAGGCTTTGCTTGCTTCCTTCCTCTTGGTCACTGATCTCCCTGTCCACTGGCAGTAGCAGCATCGGAAACAGATAATCAATGGAACCATCATGGCCGCCAGAGGAGCCTGTCAGCATGACTCAGCTCCCAGGCTTTAGTACCACCTCTGACTCTCTCTCGCCATCCCTCCATCCCTCCGGCAACTCTGTCTTCCCACACCCCACCCTTCCGCCTCCTCTCTCTGGAGGCGAATCGATTCATCCTACACTTCGAAAAAAGGTGCTATCTAGAATCTAAAAGGGTTCTTCGGCTTTCCTCACAGGAGAACCCTTTGAAGAACCCCTTTTGGTTCGAGGGAGTTCCGTTTAGGATTCCATGTAGAACCCTTTCGACAAAAGGTTTTACATGGTACTCAAACGAGTTCTACATGGAACCAAAAAGGGTTCTACCTGGAACCAAAAAGGGTTCTCCTATGGGAACAGTAGAAGAACCCTTTTGGAATAATTTTGTCTAAGAGTGTACCTCCCATACAGCCTTGGTCTATTTGAATCTCCTCTGAGCCCGGCCAGATACTGTACTGCTAGACATTAACACACAGATACAAATAAAATACTATATCTCCCCAACGTACATGCATGTCCCAGACACATTCATCATGTACTCAATCCATACAACAACCCACTGCCAATACATACGCCTCTGCAGTCTGGGTCAACAGGTGAATGGATTTAATACACACAGGATGTGTCCCAAATGCACCCTATTCCCTATATAGTGCACTACTTTTGAACAGAGCCCTATAGTAAAAACCGTTAAAAAAAGACTGGTCTCTGACTATACAGTTCCCCTGTATTCATCCTGGCCTGCCTGTTGTTTCAAAGCTGCCAGTGAGTCACACTGGGACACAGGGTTAATGGGGTGACTATTGCCCTGAGCTGTGCTGTACAGTACATCTCCTTGCCTCTAGGAGGCAGTGTGAGTTTGCTAAGCACAGGGTGAAGTAGCCAGCTGTGGTGACTGACTGGTGGACAGTGGGTTGGGATTGGTTGTGGTAGTGGAGGTGGGAGGTAGGGGCGTGGGATATGGGGGGCTGGCTGGTGAGCTATGGACCGGTGCTAGTGGAGGTGGTTGGGGGTAAAGGGGGAGGGTTAGGAGGGGGTCTGTTGCTGGGCATGGTGCATGGTGCTCTCTCAGTGGGGAGCATCTCTACCCTAGCCCTAGTAGCAGGCTGTTTCTGCTGACCCTTCCATATTCTGCCCAGCCAGGCCGCAGGACCGCAGCACTGGCTGCTCACTCGCTAGGAATCTCAATGAGGGCCGGTGCCCTCCAGGACTCCTCACTCCCCACTTCACTCCTCCCTACTACCTTCCCCTCCCCCTTACCCCACACTACTAGGGCTTCTCACTCCCTCCCTCACCCCTCCACCATCACCCCCCCACCTCTCACCGCCAGGACTCCTTTCTCCCTCCTTACTCTCCCCTGATCACTCACACACTCCCCCTTACAGTGTGTGTGTGGGGGGGGGGGGGGGGGAACAAGGGATTTGATCTTTAAAGATGCAGCAGGGGCCAATGTTGGTGGGCAAGGGGGCTGCAGTGGGGCCGAGGGGCAGCGAGAGGGCAGCAGGGGGGAAGTAGGGTAGTCAATGGAAACATGACTACCCTAATGGTCAGTAGACTGACAAGCAGGCTGAAAGGGGGTCGAAGTGGAGGGGAGGGTGGTCAACGTATGTGTATGTGCGTGCCTGCTTGCCTGCCTGCCTGCCTGCATGTATGCCAGCCTGCCTGCCTGCCTGCCTGTGTGTGTGTGTGTCTAATCCATAATTGGTTCTATAGAGTTTGCTGTGGTTATTGGATCGGTTGAAGGGTCTCTATTACGTCTTGTCGTGTCTTTGGCTATGCCGGATTAAGTGATATGACATGCTATTCTATAAAATAATTTCTCTGTAATTAATATTACCTGATTAAACTAATCATGTAAATTTAATTAACTAGAAAGTCGGGGCACCACGAAATAATGTTTATAGAGCTGTTATCTTCCGAATAAACTCTTAAAGACTTTTTACATCAGTAGCAGTCAATCATCAATCGTCATCTTATTCAGTCGCATCTGAACATCGTAGAATTCTTGGTTATCTTCACGAACCCTGGCTAACAAGCTGAATCAGCAATACAAAATTTGGTTTAATTATTTATTTACTAAATACCTAAATAATCACACAGAATTACATAAACACAGAATGGATCGTACATTGATTACTAATTACGTCATACATGAAAAACGTCCCTGGTGGACGGAAACGATATGACGGCTGGTTACAAAAAGAGAGGGGGTTGGGTTTGAATGAAAGCGAGGGAAGACTAGGAACAAAAAGTTTTCATGACAGTCTGGATGCTGCAACTCATAGTTCTGCATGTCATGTAACTAACATTACATCCAAAATGGCACCCTATTCAATGTTTAGTGCACTAATTTTGACAAGGGCCCATTAGTGCGCTATACAGTATAGGGAAAAGGGCAGGGAGATCGTTCAAAATTGGACGTCACCATGTCCTGAGGATAATGTCTTCCAAACTGGCCACTAGGGGCAACAGTGAGTGCTATTACCATGATGTGTTGTGGACGAGGATGGCAGATGGCAGATAGGTGTAATCCCATGACTCTAATCCCATAACCTTTGAAGGTTGCATGTTCAATCCCACTTGTGTTATTTTATTTTTTGTTTGAACCTTATCCTAAACCTTTAACCTGACCGTAACAAACCTTAACCCTTACCTTAGCGTAAACTTAACCCTTACCTTAGCGTAACTTAATCCTTAACTTCGAAATTCTACAATTGGAGAAATGGAACAACACAGAGCAGCAGGGGCAACAAAAACCCTTTGAAATTTGAAGTTTGGCGCAACTTTGGAATTTGACGTTTGGAGAACGTGGATGAACGTCTAATTCTGCAGTGAGACTGTGAGAGCTTATGAAAAGGTACCATTTGCGAAGCAAACTAAGCCCTCAGTTCTTCATACAGTATCTCAGTGATGTAAATGGTAATCATGAACGGAGACAACCATATGTATGGAATGAGATATCATGTGGATGCTAGGACATAAGGTTGCACAGCGTGGTTTCTAAATGGTCCTGCTGGGCTCATCATTACAGATACACTCTTACAGTACACAGATGTCATTATGTCCACACTGTTTAATCAAAGCTGCACGTAAACACTCTTTATTTTTACCCCTTCAAATGAATGCGGACGCACGCACACGCACACCATTAAAATTACCTCCACTGTGAGTACAAGCATTCTAATGCAGCAATCTCTCTCTCTCTCTCTCTCTCTCTCTCTCAATTCAATTCAACTCGCTTTATTGGCATGACGTAACAATGTACATATTGCCAAAGCTTATTTTGGATATTTACAATATAAAAATAAATCAAAATGAGAATCAAAACTGTCAACTGGACAACAGTAATAACAATAACCAAGGGTCAAAATAACCATACATTCAACAATAACAATAAATATACAGTAGAGTACATGTTCAGGTTGATTGGTCTGTCAGACACTGTCCCTCAACTTATGGCAGGCAGCAATGTAGTGCGCTGCCAACGCACAACGCTCTGCGTCCTCCCCCAACAGGACGGGTAGCCTATCCTCATCAGAGAGGTCTTTGAAACCTTGAATAAGGGTTTGAAATTTGGGAAAATGACACTCTCTAATTGTTTTATATTTTTTACATTTTGTCAGGAAATGTAGCTCCGTCTCAGGCTCTGCTGTTGTGCAGTGGTTGCACAGCCTTTCCTCTACAGGGAGCCAGGTTTTCCTGTGTCTACCCTTCTCAATGGCAAGGCTGTGCTCACTGAGCCTGTACTCACTCTCTCTCTCTCTCTCTCTCTCTCTCTCTCTCTCTCTCTCTCTCTCTCTCTCTCTCTCTCTCTCTCTCTCTCTCTCTCTCTCTCTCTCTCTCTCTCTCTCTCTCTCTCTCTCTCTCTCTCTCTCTCTCTCTCTCCAACTTAAGGGCTGTATTGGCATGGGCAACATATGTTAACATTGCCAAAGCAAGTGAAGTAGATAATAACCAAAAGGGATTTAAACAAAAAAAAGTTACATTAAACATTACATTCACAGAAGTTCCAATAGAATAATAAAATAGAAAATGTCATATTATGTCTATAGTGTTGTAATGATGTGCAAATAGTTAAAGTACTAAAGGGAAAATAATAAACATACATATGGTATGTATTTACAATGGTGTTTGTTCTTCAAATTTCTTACATTTCTTCATTCAAAGACTCCATCATGGACACTCTTACTGACAGTTGTGGCTGCTTTGCGTGAATTATTGTTGTCTCTACCTTCTTGCCCTTTGTGCTGTTGTCTGTGCCCAATAATGTTTGTACCATGTTGTGCTGCTACCATGTTGTGTTGCTACCATGTTGTTGTCATGTTGTGTTGCTACCATGCTGTGTTGTCATGTGTTGCTGCCTTGCTATGTTGTTGTCTTAGGTCTCACTTTATGTAGTGTTGTGTTGTCTCTCTTGTCGTGATGTGTGTTTTGTCCTATATATTTATTTCATTTATTTTTGCCACTGTGTACTCTCTGTTTAGGTCCAAATAGCATTAAAGTTTGCTCAGTTTTTTGTTAATTCTTTCCAATGTGTCAAGTAATTATCTTTTTGTTTTCTCATGATTTGGTTGGGTCTAATTGTGTTACTGTCCTGGGGCTCTGTGGGGTCTGTTTGTGAACAGACACCAGGACCAGCTTGCTTAGGGGACTCTTCTCCAGGTTAATCTCTCTGTAGAAGATGGCTTCGTTATGGAAGGTTTGGGAATCGCTTCCTTTTAGGTGGTTGTAGATTGTAACGTCTCTTTTCTGGATTTGGATAATTAGCGGCTATCGACCTAATTCTGCTCTGCATGCATTATTTGGTGTTTACGTTGTACACAGAGGATATTTTTGCAGAGTTCTGCATGCAAAATCTCAATTTGGTGTTTGTCCCATTTTGTGAATTCTTGGTTGGTGAGCGGACCCCAGACGTCACAACCATAAAGGGCAATGGGTTCTATAACTGATTCAAGTATTTCTTTTGCCAGATCCTATTTGGTATGTCGAATTTTATGTTCCGTTTGATGGCATAAAAGGCCCTTCTTGCCTTGTCTCTCAGCTCTTTCATAGCTTTGTGGTAGTTACCTGTGGCAGAGGTATGTATAGTTTTTTGTGTGCTCTAGGGCAATGATGGAATTTGTGTTTGTGGTCCTGTCAACTGGACCTTTTTTGGAACAACATTATTTTGGTCTGAGATTTACTGTCAGGGCCCAGGTCTGACCGAATCTGTGCAGAAGATCTAGATGCTGCTATAGGCCCTCCTTGGTTGGGAACAGAAGCACCAGATAATCAGCAAACAGTAGACATTTGACTTCAGATTCTAGTAGGGTGAGGCCGGGTGCTGCAGACTTCTCTAGTGCCCTCGCCAATTCTTTGATGTATGGGGCGGCAGCGTAGCCTAGTGGTTAGCGCGTTGGACTAGTAACCGAAAGGTTGCAAGATCAAATCCCCGAACTGAGAAGGTACAACCTTGTCGGTCTGCCCCTGATACAAGGCAGTTAACCCACTGTTCTGAGGCCTTCATGGAAAATAAGAATTTGTTCTTAACTGACTTGCCTAGTTAAATAAAGGTTCAATATATATGTTGAAGAGGGTGGTGCTTAAGCTGCATTCCTTTCTCACCCCACGGCCCTGTGGAAAGAAACGTCTGTTTTTTTTCTCCAATTTTAACTGCACACTTGTTGTTTGTGTACATGGATTTTATAATGTCGTATGTTTTTCCCCCAACACCATTTTCCATCAATTTGTATAGCAGACCCTCATGCCAAATTGAGTCAAAAGCTTTTTTGAAATCAACAAAGCATGAGAAGACTTTGCCTTTGTTTTGGTTTGTTTGTTTGTCAAACAGGGTGTGCAGGGTGAATACGTGGTCTGTCGTATGGTAATTTGGTGAAAAGGCAATTTGACATTTGCTTTGTACATTGTATTCACTGAGGAAAAATACTAGTCTGCTGTTAATGATAATGCAGGGGATTTTCCCAAGGTTGCTGTTGATGCATATCCCATGGTAGTTATTGGGGTCAAATTTGTCTCCACTTTTGTGGATTGGGGTGATCAGTCCTTGGTACCAAATATTGGGGAAGATGCAAGACCTACGGATGATGTTAAAGAGATTAAGTATAGCCAATTGGAATTTGTTGTCTGTATATTTAATCATTTTATTGAGGATACCATCAACACCACATTCCTTTTTGGGTTAAAGGGTTTGTATTTTGTTCTGTAATTCATTCAATGTAATTTGGGAGTCCAGTGGGTTCTGGTAGTCTATAATAGTTGATTGTAAGATTTATATTTGATCATGTATAGGTTTTTGGTGTTTGTTCATTGTTATAGGGCCAAAACGATTGGAGAAGTGGTTTACCCATACATCTCCATTTTGGATAGATAACTCTTTGTGTTGTTGTTTGTTTAGTGTTTTCCAATTTTCCCCGAAGTGTTTAGAGTCTATGGATTCTTAAATTACGTTGAGCTGATTTCTGATGTGCTGTTCCTTCTTTTTTCGTAGTATATTTCTGTATTGTTTTAGTGATTCACCATAGTGAAGGCATAGACTCAGGTTTTCTGGGTCTCTATGTTTTTGGTTGGATAGGTTTTTTCAATTTCTTTCTTAGGTTTTTGCATTCTTCATCAAACCATTTGTCATTGTTGTTAATTTTCTTCAGCTTTCTGTTTGACATTTTTTGATTTGATATGGAAGCTGAGAGGTCAAATATACTGTTTAGGTTTTCTACTGACAAGTTTTCACCTTCACTATTACATTGGTATGTTTTGTTCAGGAAGTTGTCTAAAAGGGATTGAAGTTGTTGTTGCCTAATTGTTTTTTGGTAGGTTTCCACACTACTTTCCTTCCATCTACAGCATTTCTTAATATTACTCAGTTTCTTTGGCTATGATGCCTCATTATTGAGTATTGCTCTATTCAAGTAGACTGTAATTTTTCTGTGATCTGATAGAGGTGTCAGTGGGCTGACTTTGAATGCTCTGAGAGACTCTGAGGTCAGTGATAAAGTAGTCTACAGTACTACTGCCGAGAGATGAGCTATAGTTTTACCTACCATAGGAGTCCCCTCGAAGTCTACCATTGACTATGTACATATCCAGAGTGCGACAGAACTGTAAGAGTTGTGACCCGTTTTTGCTGGTTATGTTGTCGTAGTTGTGCCTAGTGGGGCATATGGGGGAGGGAATGCTGTCACCTCCAGGTAGGTGTTTGTCTCCCTGTGCACTGAGGGTGTCAGGTTCTTGTCCAGTCCTGGCACTTAGATCGCCACAGACTAGTACATGTCCCTGGGCCTGGAAATGATTGATTTTCCCCTCCAGGATGGAGAAGCTGTCTTCATTAAAGAATGGGGATTCTAGTGGGGGGATATAGGTAGGTAGCTCTCTCTCTCTCTCTCTCTCTCTCTCTCTCTCTCTCTCTCTCTCTCTCTCTCTCACACACACACACACACACACACACACACACACACACACACACACACACACACACACACACACACACACACACACACACACACACACACACACACACACACACACACACACACACACACACACACACACACACACACACACACACACACACACACACCTCCCTAATCCTCTTACTGTCTGTGTCACACTGACACACATTCCTCTGCACACACTGAGGCCTCTCTGCTTTACTCCCTGCTACTACTACTGCTGCTAGATGTAGGTTCACACCCCTACATGCTCCCCCATCAATTAATCAGTGATAATGTAATACTCACCCCCAACATGCATCCTCTCTCTAACGTGCGTCCCAAATGGCACCCTATTACATATATAGCACACTATTTTGTGAATAGGGTGCCATTTGTAAGTAGTGCACTATGTAGGGAATAGGGTGCCATTTGGGGTGCATCCTTAGTCTAAGCCCCCACCATCACAATGTCATTGTAACGGCCCAAGCTAGGTCCCTTGGACCGCGCTAACACCCAGTCAGGAGTCTTAGGGTCCTGCTCTACAGGCTGTAATGATATTGAAGCATGAGGACAATTTACCAGATAAACCAGAGGAGAGAGGGCTAGAGGAACAAATGGGGACCAGGCCATAGAGAGAGAGAGAGAGTAGAGAGCCAATCACTAATAGGCTTATCATTTTATCCGATGACACAGAAAGAGGACATGGATGGGGGAAGTCAGGTAGATGTTAAACAGGCTGATCAATATCATCACAATATCGTCATCGATGACACTTCAGGCAACCCTGTGTATAGAGAAAAGGGTGCCATTTTGCTTGTGGACATTGTCTATCCTTTCAGAATCCGAATCACGTTATTCACCAAGTACATTTACACATACCCAGAATTTGACTTAGTGAAAAGGTGCTGCCAGCAATTGACAATGTACAAACAGCTACAGACACAAGTCGTACCTTGGTCAACATACAGAATTTACAATATAGACACAGTCAACATAAAACATCAAACTCTGGAGTATAAACTGATTTACAGTGAGGATATTCAATTTACAGGGGGGATATACTGAGTGTACATTACGAACACGCTATTTCCATGACATATACTGACCAGGTGAATCCAGGTGAAAGCTATGATACCTTATTGATGTCACTTGTTAAATCCACTTCAATCAGTGTAGATGAAGGGGAGGAGACAGGTTAAAGCTTCGAGACAATAGAGACGTGGATTGTGTACGTGTGTCATTCAGAGGGTGAATGGGCAAGATAGCATCCCTGTGGATTGCTTTCGACACACTGTAGAGTCCATGCACCTACGAATTGAAGCTGTTCTGAGGGCAAAAGGACACAGTGGGGGGTGCAACTCAATATTAGGAAGTTGTTCCTAATGTTTTGTACACCCTGTGTATGGAGATGAGCATATAAAGTGCATTTCCAAGCCACTCTAATGTACTTTTAATGAAACCTGCGTCAGTGCTCATTAACAATGCATTGAACAGAATGCTCAGTCGGACATCAGACCTCAAATGAATGTTCAAAACAATATGGTGACGAAACGTGCAACCCATGAATAGGCTAGGCCAGTGGTTCCCAAACTGTAGGTTGGGATCCACTTGTGGGTAGCGGCAGGGGTCTACTTTAAATATAACTAGGCAATCAGTTAAGAACAAATTCACAAAGACAGCCTACTGGGGAACAGTTGGTTAACTGCCTTGTTCAGGGGCAGAATGACAGATTTTTACTTTGTCAGCCCGGGGATTCGATACAGCAACCTTTCGGATACGGGCCCAACATTATAACCACTAGGCTACCTGCCACCCCCTTGTGTGTGTGTATATATATATATATTTATATGGCATATACTGTATATATATATATTTTATTTTAATTTTATTTCTGGATGTAAAATCACTTTCAGTGTAAACATAAATCACTAAAAGCAAATTAGAAGTATGTAGAAAAGATAATAAACCTATACATTTAAAAATAATAGCCTATAATCTTTGAGAATTTACAATTACCAAAATAAAAGCCAGACAATCAAGCTCCCATGGATTTTGTTATAATGTTTGAGCATAAGAACACAGCACTAGCCATGTCAAAATGTGTAGAATTGCAGGAAATTAGCTTACAAATTATTTAATTGCAGGAATTCGCTTTTAAACTGCAACATTTTCTCTCTTCTGCGAAGATAAGGGGTCCCGGACAGAACTCAGCCGCGTAGGCAACTGACTGCACCCATTTCCCCCTCTCATGCCCACAACTAAGTCCCTTTTTGATCCTGAAAAAAACTGCCATTAACTAGGTTTCCATCCAATTGGCCACAGATTTTCCCGTGAATATGCTGAAACTTGCAGAAAAACAATATGCACATTTTCCCACTAGAGATGTTTTTCCATCAAATTGACTTGTTACAGATAAAAGGCTGTGCGTGATGAAATAGTTAAATTCTCACAGACCGAATAAAAAATGGAAGTTAAATGGTTTTCATTGCACAAAATAATGTGCGTTATGTAGCGGGTGTGTCCACTCTAACCAACAGCATGCAGGGTGAAGATACAGTAATGTATTTACATGCTGTTGGCTAGATCGCACGTATTGCCTACATAGGAGATTATCATGGACAAAAAGCAAGATTATTTTATTTGTCAAACAGCAGACAAGCACTGATTATCATGTCACCAGAATAAGACCCTCGACATTTATCGGAAAGGAGCATTAAGCCCATCACCTTGCACATCCACCATTCTGTGATGTTCGTCATAATTTATTTAATCTGTCCCCTAATAAACTGCAAGTTTTTCTGATAACTCGTAGTGGGAGGACCACACAACATGTCATCGCGTGACTCTAAGTTTACTTCGATATGGTGGTTATTATATCAATATTTTCATTTTACCTACACAAAAAGATCCCACCCTGTCTAGCATATTTTGTTTTGTCGACATTTGGAAAGTTTACCTTTTCCATCAGGCCTGTCATGGCATGTTTTTCTCAACTTTACTCGCATAAAAAGTTTGGATGGAAACCTGGTTATTGTTACAAATAACTTCTTAAAATTGGTCACAAGAAGTCATACTCAAATCTACATTCAGCCATTTTTTGTACATTTTTTTATCCCCTCTCAAATCTTGTCTCATCGTTGCAACTCCCCAATGTGCTCGGGAGAGGCGAAGGTCGAGTCATGCATCCTCCCGAAATATGACCTGCTAAACCGTGCTTCTTCACACCCACCTGCTTAACCCGGAAGCCAGCCGCACCAATGTGTCGGACGAAACACAGTTAACTTGACTACCGAGGTCAGCCTTCAGGCACCCAGCCCGCCACAAGGAGTCGCTAGAGCGCGATGAGCCAAGTAAAGTCGCCCCCCCCCCCCCCTGCCAAACCCTCCCCTAACCCGGACGACCCAGGTCTGTAGTGATGCCTCTAGCACTGCGATGCAGTGGGAGCAAGACAAAGGAGATCATCGTGGCCTACAGGAAAAGGCAGGCCGAACAGGCCCCATTAACATCGACGGGGCTGTAGTGGAGCGTAGTAGTGGTGTACACATCACCAACGAACTATCATAGTCCAAACATACCAAGACAGTCGTGAAGAGGGCACGACACTACCTTTTCCCCCTCAGGAGACTGAAAAGATATGGCATGGGTCCCCAGATCCTCAAGAGGTTCTACAGCTGCACCATCGAGAGCCTCCTGACCGGTTGCATCCCTCCCTGGTATGGCAACTGCTGGGCATCTGACAGTAAGGCGCTACAGAGGGTAGTGCGAATGACCCAGTACATCACTGTGGCCAAGCTTCCTGCCATCCAGGACCTATATAATAGGCGGTGTCAGAGGAATGGCCATACAATTGTCAGAGACTCCAGTCACCCAAGTTATAGACTGTTTTCTCTGCTACAGCACGGCAAGCGGTACCAGAACGCTAAGTCTAGGACCAAAAGGCTCCTGAACAGCTTCTACCCCCGAGCCATAAGACTTCTGAACAATTAATTAAATCGCCACCGGACAATTTACATTGACCCGCCCTCCCTTTTGTACACTAGTGCTACTAGCTGTTTGTTATCTATGCATAGTCACTTCACCCCTACCTACATGTACAAATTACCTCAACTAACCTGTACCTGTACCCCCGCACTCTGACTCGGTACCGCTTTCCCCTGTATATAGCCTCGTTATTGTTATTGTTATTGTTATTTTGTTACTTTTTATGATTATTTTTTACTTTAGTCTACCTGGTAAATATTTTCTTAACTTGAACTGCACTGTTGGTTAAGGGCTTGTAAGTAAGCATTTCACGGTAAGGTCTACACTTGCTGTATTCGGCGCATGTGACAAATAATGTTTGATTAGATTTTGCTTTGCTTTGATTTGATTAGATCACTGCGCCACTCGGGGGTCCAGTTAATTGCTTAGAAGAAATCGATTTTTGATCTATTCTTTGTTCTGTTTTTTCACTGCTAAACCCTTATTGTGGGTCGTGACTCAAAATGTCTCTGTATCTCCCTTGAGACTATAGTTTCAAATAGTTTGTCACGCCCTGACCGTAGAGATCCTTTTTATGTCTCTATTTTGGTTGGTCAGGGCGTGAGTTTTGGTGGGCATTCTATGTCTGGTGTTCTATGTTGTCTATTTCTTTGTGTTTGGCCGTGTGTGCTTCTCAATCAGAGGCCGCTGTCTATCGTTGTCTCTGATTGAGAATCATACTTAGGTAGCCTGTTCCCACCTGTGTTTGTGGGTGGTTGTTGCACCTTGGTCCTCTTCTCCTGACAACATTCGTTACATAGTTCCTATAGTATTCGCCATATTTCAATTCTTAGTCGGCAAGGAATAAGTTAGCCCTAAATATTTCTAAAACTAAAAGCACTGTATTTGGAACAAAACTCACTAAACCCTAAACCTCAACTAAATCTTGTAATAAATAATGTGGAAATTGAGCAAGTTGAGATGACTAAACTGCTTGGAGTAACACTAAATTGTAAACTGTCATGGTCAAAACATATTGATGCAGTATGCAGTAGTAGCTAAGATGGGGAGAAGTCTGTCTATAATAAAGCGATGCTCTGCCTTCTTAACAACACTATCAACAATGCAGGTCCTACAGGCCCTAGTTATGTCACAACTTGACTACTGTTCAGTCGTGTGGTCAGGTGCCACAAAAAAAGGACTTAGGAAAATTGCAATTGGCTCAGAACAGGGCAGCACGGCTGGCCCTTGGATGTACACAGAGAGCTAATATTAATAATATGCATGTCCATCTCTCCTGGTTGAAAGTGGAGGAGAGATTGACTTCATCACTACTTTTATTTATGAGAGGTATTGACATGTTGAATGCACCGAGCTGTCGGTCTAAACTACTGGCACACAGCTTGGACACCCATGCATACCCCACAAGACATGCCACAAGAGGTCTCTTTGCAGTCCCCAAGTCCAGAACAGACTATGGGAGGCACACAGTACTTAATAGAGCCATGACTACATGAAACTCTATTCCACATCAAGTAACTTATGCAAGCAGTAAAATTAGATTTAAAAAACAGATAAAAAAACATCTTATGGAACAACGGGGATCCTGAAGCAACACAAACATTGGCACAGACACACACACACACACACACGAGAACATTCGCACTATACATACACATGGATTTAGTACTGTATATACAGTGTGGCAAAAAAGTATTTAGTCAGCAACCAATTGTGCAAGTTCTCCCACTTAAAAATATGAGAGAGGCCTGTAATTTTCATCATAGGTACACTTCAACTATGACAGACAAAATGAGAAAAAAAATCCAGAAAATCACATTGTAGGATGAATTTATTTGCAAATTATGGTGGAAAATAAGTATTTGGTCAATAACAAAAGTTTATCTCAATACTTTGTTATATACCCTTTGTTGGCAATGACAGAGGTCAAACGTTTTCTGTAAGTCTTCACAAGGTTTTCACACACTGTTGCTGGTACTTTGGCCCATTCCTCCATGCAGATCTCCTCTAGAGCAGTGATGTTTTGGGGCTGTTGCTGGGCACGGACTTTCAACTCCCTCCAAAGATTTTCTATGGGGTTGAGATCTGGAGAGTGGCTAGGCCACTCCAGGACCTTGAAATGCTTCTTACGAAGCCACACCTTCGTTGCCCGGGCGGTGTGTTTGGGATCATTGTCATGCTGAAAGACCCAGCCACGTTTCATTTTCAATGCCCTTGCTGATGGAAGGAGGTTTTCACTCAAAATCTCACGATACATGGCCCCATTCATTCTTTCCTTTACACGGATCAGTCGTCCTGGTCCCTTTGCAGAAAAACAGCCCCAAAGCATGATGTTTCCACCACCATGCTTCACAGTAGGTATGGTGTTCTTTGGATGCAACTCAGCATTCTTTGTCCTCCAAACACGACGAGTTTTTACCAAAAAGTTATATTTTGGTTTCATCTGACCATATGACATTCTCCCAATCTTCTTCTGGATCATCCAAATGCTCTCTAGCAAACTTCAGACGGGCCTGGACATGTACTGGCTTAAGTAGGGGGACACGTCTGGCACTGCAGGATTTGAGTCCCTGGCGGCGTAGTGTGTTACTGATGGTAGGCTTTGTTACTTTGGTCCCAGCTCTCTGCAGGCCATTCACTAGGTCCCCCCGTGTGGTTCTGGGATTTTTGCTCACCGTTCTTGTGATCATTTTGACCCCACGGGGTGAGATCTTGCGTGGAGCCTCAGATCGAGGGAGATTATCAGTGGTCTTGTATGTCTTCCATTTCCTAATAATTGCTCCCACAGTTGATTTCTTCAAACCAAGCTGCTTACCTATTGCAGATTCAGTCTTCCCAGCCTGGTGCAGGTCTACAATTTTGTTTCTGGTGTCCTTTGACAGCTCTATGGTCTTGGCCATAGTGGAGTTTGGAGTGTGACTGTTTGAGGTTGTGGACAGGTGTCTTTTATACTGATAACAAGTTCAAACAGGTCCCATTAATACAGGTAACGAGTGGAGGACAGAGGAGCCTCTTAAAGAAGAAGTTACAGATATGTGAGAGCCAGAAATCCTGCTTGTTTGTAGGTGACCAAATACTTATTTTCCACCATAATTTGCAAATAAATTCATAAAAAATCCTACAATGTGATTTTCTGGATTTTTTTTTCTCATTTTGTCTGTCATAGTTGAAGTGTACCTATGATAAAAATTACAGGCCTCTCTCATCTTTTTAAGTGGGAGAACTTGCACAATTGGTGGCTGACTAAATACTTTTTTGCCCCACTGTATGTGGTAGTGGTGGAGTAGGGGCCTGAGGGCACACAGTGTGTTGTGAAATCTCTGAATGTATTGTAATGTTTTAAAATTGTATAAACTGCCTTCATTTTGCTGGACCCCAGGAATGGGGATCCATAATAAATACAAATACAAATACATATGTGAGCTATTTATGTTTGTAACACCTACAGGAAGGGGGGAAGTGGGGGAACAGACAGAACCTCATACATAAAAGCTGCATGCCAAATGGCACCATATTCCCTATAGTGTCTCTACTTTTGACCAGAACCGATATGTAGTGCAATACGTTTGATCAGGGCCCATAGGGTACCCATATGTCTCTGGTCAAAAGTAGTGCACTACAGGGAATATGGTGCCATTTAGAAGTCACACATAACCTGCCTGTAATACTAAGGATTACCCTGCATGGGTGATTCAGACTGGGGGTATACAACGCTGACACTGGGATTACATTTTATGGTGCTCTGAGTTGTGACTCCTCAAATGTTTTTATCAGGTTCAGGTTGAGAAAAAGATTCAGTATACAGTATGTGGAAAGGATATTTTGTTCTTATATTTTAGCTGTGGCACTTACTTTGTGTCAAATCTAAAAGAGAGCTGGAAGGAGTGCAAAACAACGAGAGGGCGATAGAGGGCAAGGGGTAGAGGGAAGAGATTGCACGAGATTCTGAGAAAAAGATGAACAACGAAGGAAGGATAGGATGGAGGGAAAATAAAGAGGCATGGGTGGAGCAAGAGAGAGAGAGACAGAGTGAGGATCACAGAGAGAAAGAAAGAGGCAACCGATGGTCCAGTAAGGTCAGCTGTCTGCTGAAGGGAGGAACTCTCTGTCTGTCTGTCCATTGGCTGTGATTGATGGACCAGGCAGAGAGAACGTGATCAGGTTAAAGTCTGGCAAGAAGTGTTTTTCTCCAATCAATAACTCATCCTGCACTCCCTAACATCCCTAACCTCACTCTATCATCAGCCATAACTAACATTTCAATAACAGACATAAGGAGTTCCTCTAAAAGAAATGTCTTGTTGGGAAATCATTGTTGATCTCATGAATAGTGACTATCAGAAGTGTTATGTGACCATTTCAGAGACAGTAAAATGTCCATTTTTTTTAGCAGTGAGAGGGATGGAGAGATGAAAGGGATGGAGGGATGGGGCACTGAGCAGCAGAGATAAGATCAGTAGAAAACAGCAGACATGACATCATTATTTTATTCATGAATCCTGACCCCCTAGATTTCTGCATGAGGGAGCAAAAACATCTGTCTGTCGCCTCCTCCTTCTTCCCCTCCTCTTCTTTCTCCTTCTCCTGCTCCTCCGCCTGCTCCTCAACCTCCTCCTCCCTGTCACGCCCTGACCTGAGTATTCTTTGTTTTCTTCATATATTTTGGTTAGGTCAGGGTGTGACGAGGGTGGTTTGTGTGTTTTTTGTCTCGTCTAGGGTGTCTGTACTGTCTAGGTTTTTTTGTAGATTTATGGGGTTGTGTTCATTCTAGGTGTTTATGTAAGTCTATGGTTGCCTAGATTGGCTCTCAATTAGAGGCAGGTGTTTATCGTTGTCTCTGATTGGGAACCATATTTAGGCAGCCATGTTCTTTGGGTATTTTGTGGGTGATTGTTTCCTGTGTCAGTGTTTGTGCCACACGGGACTGTTTTGGTTTGGTTTATTGTTTTTGTATTTGTGTTCATGTTCAGTTTTCCATATTAAAACATGGACACCTAACACGCTGCGTATTGGTCCGATCCTTGCTACACCTCTTCAGAGGAAGAAGATGACAGCCATTACGCTCCCCTTCTCTCCATCCCACTCTCCCCTTATTCCTCCCCCTCTCCTCCCTCTCCTCCCAGGTTAGTCTTTTTTGTCATATATCTTGTTCTGGAGGCAGCCCTACAATGGTCACTAGCTGGCACAGCCATAATGTCATACAATCTCATTTGAAACCTAACCCTAAACTTAACCACACTGCTAACCCTAATGCCTAACCCTAAATTTAAGTTACAGTTTTTTCCAAATGCTTACACACGTTTTCAAAACTGTCTCCTTTTTTCAAAACTCTACACACAATTCCCAAAACTGCACACACAAAATGCAAAATGCCTCACATCTCCTTCAAAATGTAACACTGCATTCAAAATGCCATAAACACATGTCAGAATGAAGCATTTACATCAAATGGCAAACACTGCTTTCATAATAGCACATTTTTGGATATACCATGTAAACACTGTTGTTCTAAAGCTCTTTGGTCTTTCATAGGCTTATATCTACATTTCAATACAATGTTCTACAGTGAAATTAATTTGCTGAGAGGGGTAACAAGTACACTGTAAACACCAATGCAATGTAGAAACAGAAAATATTTATTAGGCCAAACATTACTATTGTATACAGTAGCATACAACAAAACCATAAACATATGTAAACCAAAAGTATATTCTTTAGAATACAGTAAAGAACACAATTGTGTGTGTGGGGTCCCGGTGGGGGGGGGGGGGGGGGGGGGGGGCAGTCCAGGAATTGGTAGGGGTGGGCTGTCACCAGTGCTAAGCTACGCTTCATCTCTTCTCCGGCCTGGGTCTGGCCACAATACTTCGTCCACATCACAAGATACGTTTTCTCTTGCCAAACATCGAGGGAAGTATCTCCTAGCATGGCGTATCCAACCTTGGACAGAGGTAACCTCTATGTCCCCACATGCGTCCTCCATTGCCTGGAGAGGCGGCATGCGGGCATAGGGTTGGCGATCATACACTTTCCAGCGCCAGGCTGAGAAGAATTCCTCTATGGGATTTAGAAAAGGTGAATATGGGGGTAGGTACAAAACTACAAATTGTGGATGGGTGGCAAACCAGTTTTGCACCAGAACAGCCCGATGAAAACTAACATTGTCCCATAAAACCACAAATCTAGCAGGCTCCTGATCTGGATCAGGGACAAGCATTGTGTAAATTGCATCCAGAAAAGTGAGCATATGGCCAGTGTTGTACGTCATTGTGATGGAGGACCCCGTTTTGAGTGATTTACATTTAACATTTAAGTCATTTAGCGGACGCTCTTATCCAGAGCGACTTACAAATTGGAAAGTTCAAACATATTCATCCTGGTCCCCCCGTGGGAATTGAACCCTGGTCCCCCTGTGGGAATTGAACCCACAACCCTGGCGTTGCAAGCGCCATGCTCTACCAACTGAGCCACACGATATAACTATGGCAGCACACATAGTTATATCACCCCCACGCTGTCCAGGGACATTGGTAATTGCCCTCTGTCCTATTACATTTCTTCCGCGGAGCCTGGTTTTGGTGAGGTTGAAGCCAACCTCATCCACATAAATAAATTCATGGCGAATTACATGGGCATCCAGCTCCAATACTCTCTGTAACAGACAAAAGGATATACAGATGAGTAAATATGGTATATCTGAAGTACTGGAAGTAGTGTTGCATACATACCTCTACAAAGTCATGTCGCATATTCTTGACTCTGTCAGAGTTTCTCTCAAATGGCACCTTGTAAAGTTGTTTCATCGTCACTCGGTGCCGTTGGAGGATGCGTTGTATGGTTGACAGGCTTACAGCATTGATGTTGTTAAATAGGGTGTCATTATTCAAGATATGCTCTCTTATCTCTCGAATCCTAATTGCATTGTTGGCCAAAACCATATTTATAATTGCAGTCTCTTGTACATCTGTAAACAAGCGTCCTCGTACTCCATGATGTCTTTGCCTTTCCACTCTGTACAGAATTCAAACACAGTATGTGTTCAGCATAGGAACTGTAAACAATGTACAAAGAAATATAGTACAGCATGATAACCAACCTCATTCATTCAATGCAGTGCAGTAAATGGATGGCTTAGAGTTACAAATGTTTATGCAATACTATGCAGTCATACGTATTTTACAGTACATTACTGTAATGCTAAAATAGTCATTAGATAGTAGCATACCTGTTCTCATTTCTGAATCGACTCAAGTTGGGCTGGACTCTCAGTCCAGCCTCTCTCATGGTCAAACCGTGGTTGATCACATGATCAACAAGTGTTGCCCTAATCTCATCAGAGACGGCTCTCCTTCCTTCTCTTCTTTGCCCTCGTCCTCTTCTTCCTCTTCCTCTCCCTCCTACTCCTCTTGCTCTCTGTCCATTGTTGGCATCCATTGTTCAAAACAGGTAATCTGACCTTTGACCTATTTATAGGCCTATACTACAGTAAAGCAGTGATTGGTTAGTGATCAGTTAAGCTATTAGTGTTTGCACATGTGAGGAGTGTGTGTGTGTGACCTAGTGAATAAGTGTAGCATTTTGATTGGTTGTGTTTGGAAAAGGAAGTCACTTCCTGATAGATTTTTGTGTTTTAGGTAGAGAATTGTGTGTAGTGTTTTGAAAAAAGTGTTTTATGCAATTGACAACTGAGTCAAAGGCTGAGAAATAGCTTATGGTTTTGGATATTTGGTGTGTAGTTTTGCACTTTGAGTGAGAGGTTTCAAAAATCGTGTGACATGAAAAGATTTTGTGTGTAAGCAGTTGGAAAAAACTGTAAGACCAAAAGGCTAATTTTAGTTTTTTGCATTTTTACAATAGAGCCAATTTGACTTTGCAGCTGGCCTATCTAAGGGGAAATTGCTCAGTTCTGCCTCCAGGACAAGACTCATGACAATAAACATCAACCTGCCCTCTCCTCCTCCTCCTCTCCTTCCAAAATTCATTTTTGAGAGCTGTGATGCTGGCATGCTGCTCTCCCTGTCAGTGCGTGTCATGGCCGTGAGCGGGTACTAATGTGAGCAGACAGCCAGGTTCACTGATACAGACAGACAGAGCCATTTTGGCTCTACTCTCGCCAGTCGCCACACCGCACTGCATGGGCTCCATTTGCTAAAGGAGATGACACGTGGCTCGGAGGCCCCCCTCATCTCTCCACACACACACACACACACACACACACACACACACACACACACACACACACACACACACACACACACACACACACACACACACACACACACACACACACACACACACACACACACACACACACACACACACACACACACACACACACACACACACACACACACACACACACACACACACACACACACACACAGGGCTTTATTTTCAATTTTCGGGGTGGCGCTAAGGTAGCTAAGTGCCAAATGCACATTAGTTGGCAATTTCGGCATTAAAAAATGTCGCTCCTGCATTTCCCACCCCTTCCACAGCTAGGCAATTAACCTGTCTAACATCAGCTTGCTTGCTCTGTGCTCTGAGGTGGGAGGGGTAGCAATATTTGAGGTGTGTGCTTGAAAACAAGTGCAAAAGGGACAATTTCATGCAGTGCATATCAGGAGATATAAGACTTGGTAATGGCATGGATTTTGCGAGTGGAAGCCAACCTATCTAGCTGTGATGCACAGTGCCCTTACGCTAATGAAACAAGAGAGGAGATGTGCTTTTTGGGCCGGTATCCCCCATATTGATAAACATAACATTTAAAAAAAAAAAGTGTTATTATTCATTAGATTTAAGACTGAGCATAGCCTCCTCTCCCCTCAATGAAGGCTGTCTATTTTTCCCCAGCCCAATATGTTCGCCAAGTAGCCAAGCCTATCAATAAAGGGTTTGGCTCATGAGACTGCTTTGAAATAAATCTTATTCACCAAAGCTTTATTAAAAGATCAAGTTTGACAGCAGCAAAACAGTGAGCGGACATCACCTTGTAATGAATTATTTTATCAATGACATTATTTTAGCCAGCTCCCATTTTGGAAGTGGGAATAACCCTCCATGTAGGTTAGCTGTGTCTATATGACCAGCATGAGATTAGAGATGAGATGATGCTGGTGACCCTCGTATTTAGAAGTTATTTCCCTGTAACAATTGCTTGTTTTTAGTTTCATATGATTAAAAACCAAGCCCTCTCTAGGCTACCCTTACCGGAGGCCAATAGGCTGCTATAAAAAAAGGCTGGTTCAACAACACTGCATCACTTCTTTTTTATCCTGACGATTTTATGATATCATGCTTCTGACCCCAACCTATATAGAAATATGATTGTTGTTTAAAAAACAGATTGCTTGTTTTTCATTTAATTTGATTAAAACCAAACTTATTAGAATGATTCACCATCCTGACTTTTAAATGAGAAATGCCATGGCTCACATGTCATGCAATTTAACAGCCTTCTGCTATTTCTGGAGAAGTATGAATACGATCTGCAGGATTGTCCCATTATGTTTATAAAACATTAGATTGGGGAGCAGTATAATGGTGAGTGGATATGCCCCCTTTCTCTTTATATTGGATCTTTGTCCAGCTTCTGTGAACAGTTTGGATGTGTGTTAAACCCTCCATAATCTGCCTTGCCTTAATATGTGACTCATTTCAGGAAACTAGGTATATGTCACGCGTCACTACTTCACAGGAGAGCCATTTGAACTGTAAACATTTCTTTCTAGCAAAATCCGTTTTTTTGGCAGAAATGCCTTCTGGAACATGTGAACTTTCATGTGCCTTAATAACAAACTTGTATGCCATCTGTTAACACGAATACAATTGTTAAATTATGAGCCTAGCTGGTTTAGTCACGGAAATGCCCACGGAGAGCAATTATGGTGCCTGTAACTGTATTTAGACATAGTCTACTTAAAACAAGTTGTTGTTTAATTTTGATTGGATTTTTTTATTTATTATTCACTCTCTTTTTAGCACGGAGTGAATTTAAAATTGTTTTTTGACAATGTTTGGCATGTCCATGGCTCATCCATAATGCAATTCCCAGTAGGTCTAACCCCTATATCAGTGTGAATGCTGAATGCTGTCATCACACTCTAGTGGTCTCATGTGTGGAACGTTATAAATATTTTTCATTATTTCATAATTAATCAACATTTTCAGAAATCCGGTGTTTCTATGTCAAATGTTTTATTTTTATATTTCAGTCTTCTGTGATGTATTTAAAGTGTAATTGTCACGATCGTTAGAATGATTGGACCAAGGCACAGCATGCGTAGAGTTCCACATGTTCATTAAAATAAAACTCCCAGAAAACAACAAAGGATCAAACGAAACGTGACGAAATGGAGTCCTCACAGGCACCACACAAAAACAAGATCCCACAAAGCACAAAGGGGAAATGGCTGCCTAAATATGATCCCCAATCAGAGACAACGATAAACAGCTGCCTCTGATTGGGAACCATACCAGGCCAACATAGAAATACAATCACCTAGATGACCCACCCTAGTCACACCCCGACCTAACCAACATAGAGAATAAAAAATCTCTCTATGGTCAGGGCGTGACAGTAATATTGAGATGAAAACTCCAAATTGAATACATTTCAACTCTATATCTGACATGGTGTCTTCATTTTTTAAGCCCATAACCATAACCAAAGGTGTTACCTTTTGTTTCAAAGTAGATTTGTCTATGACTACCAATAAACACTTGGTGTGACCCTAATTTAGCCCACTGCAGTAAAAGGTTAACAATATATTTCCATATGGAAGCTATGCAATTACTTAGAACAATGTGGACTGCAAGCATGTTCAACGTTTTTAGCAAAGATGGGATAGGCCTACATTTAGTTATTTTGTTTCAGTAGGCTATGTAACATGTGGAGGGGAGGACTGTTAATGAGTTACGAAAGCGTTATGAAATGACCCTCAACTACATGATTTGATCTGTAAAATTTCCCCAGCAGGTTTCAACCCTGTAGGGATCTTCATGCACCATTGACCTCAGTAAGAAGTAGAAGAAGAAGAAGAAGGTAAATCAAGGGAAATGGGGCTGGTACAGGCTATTTTTAAGTAACAAGGCCTGGGGGGGTGTGGTATTTGGCCAATATTGTTACGATTCCAATGGTGAATGAAGGAGTCAGGCGCAGAGAGCAGGGTAGTTCCGAGCAAGTGGATATTTTAATATTCCAAACAGAATATAAAAGAGACGGCTACGCCACACAACAAAAGGGCGCGTCAAGATACAGTCCAAAAATAACTAGGACAAAATCCACACTATAACAAACACCACAAACAGAATAACAAGCCCGCACAAAAGTCGGTTTAAATAGCTCACTAACCCTAAACACAAAACATGTGCAACCAATTAGACAAAACTAAATGAAAACAGAAAAAGGGGATCGGTGGCAGCTAGTAGGCCGGATGGGAAGAGGCACCATCCTCGGCGGGATTCGTAACAGTACCCCCCTTCCGACGCGCGGCTCCCGCAGCGCGCCGACCCCGGCCTCGGGGGCGATCCGGAGGGCGAGGAGCAGGGCGATCCGGGTGGAGGCGGTGAAAGTCCCTCAAGAGGGAAGGATCCAAAATGTCCCCCACCGGTATCCAGCATCTCTCCTCCGTACCGTACCCCTCCCAGTCCACAAGGTACTGCAGGCCCCTCACCCTGCGTCTCGAGTCCAGAATAGCTCGTACCGTGTACGCCGGGGACCCCTCGATGTCAAGACGGGGCGGAGGGACCTCCGGCACCTCATTTTCCTGAAGGGGACCAGCTACCACCGGCCTGAGAAGAGACACATGAAACGAGGGGTTAATACGATAGTAAGAGGGAAGTTGTAATCTATAACACACCTCGTTTATCCTCCTCAGGACTTTAAATGGCCCCACACACTGCGGCCCCAGCTTCCGGCAGGGCAGGCGGAGGGGCTGGTTTCGGGCCGAGAGCCAGACCCTGTCCCCTGGTGTGAACACAGGGGCCTCACTGCGGTGGCGGTCAGCACTCTTCTTCTGCCGTTCACTGGCCTGCCTGAGAGAGTCCTGGACGGCCCGCCAGGTCTCTCTAGAGCGCTGTACCCACTCCTCCACCGCAGGAGCTTCTGGTACCCCAGTACGCATTCAAATGGCGACATGTTCGTTGATGAGTGGCGGAGTGAGTTCTGGGCCAACTCTGCCCACGGGATGTACCTCGCCCATTCTCCTGGCCGGTCCTGGCAATACGACCTCAGAAACCTACCTACTTCCTGGTTCACTCTCTCCACCTGCCCATTACTTTGGATGTGATACCCAGAGGTAAGGCTGACTGATACCCCCAGACGCTCCATAAACGCCCTCCACACCCGGGACGTGAACTGGGGACCTCGATCAGATACGATGTCCTCCGGCACCCCGTAGTGCCGGAAGACGTGGGTAAATAGAGCCTCCGCAGTCTGTAGGGCCGTAGGGAGACCAGGCAATGGGAGGAGACGACAGGACTTAGAGAACCGATCCACAACGACCAGAACGGTAGTGTTCCCCTGAGATGGGGGAAGATCAGTCAGAAAATCTACTGATAGATGAGACCATGGCCGTTGTGGAACCGGGAGGGGTTGTAACTTCCCTCTCGGCAGGTGCCTAGGAGCCTTACTCTGTGCGCATACCGAACAGGAGGAGACATAGAGCCTCACGTCCTTAGCCAAGGTGGGCCACCAGTATTAGACAAAACTAAATGAAAACAGAAAAAGGGGATCGGTGGCAGCTAGTAGGCCGGAGACGACGACCGCCGAGCGCCGCCCGAACGGGAAGAGGCACCATCCTCGGCAGGATTCGTAACAAATATACCACGGCTAAGGGCTGTTCTTAGGAGTGACGCAACGCGGAGGTATATTGGCCAAATACCACACCCCTCCGGGTTACCCACGTAATTAGAGCAGTTAAAATAAATGTTTTGTCATACCCATGGGTTGCGATATACCACGGCTTTCAGCCAATTAGCATTAAGGCTCAAACCATACAGTTTACAAATCAGCATAATTTTCCAAATGTGGTTTGGCTTTTGGCATATACACTAACACTGGTATGGCAGAAGCACACTTGTGAGAACAGTCAATACTGATGACACTACACTGCCATTGTAATTATGCATCTTTTATTAAGATACCTAAATATGAGCTCTTGCATGGCATGACATGAATGCGCTATAGAGATGCTATGGATCGATTTCATTAACCTGTTAACACATTTAGAAAATGCTTATAGATGTGACATAAATGCGTTAAGTATATAAATCGTTACCATTATTCATCAAAACCCAGCTCTGTTGTGCCACCGTCAGTTACTTCGCCCATAATTTCTGCTGTGAAAATAGTACAAACTATTTCTGACACACCCCCAGACCTAAATCCCTACCGCCAGAGCTAAGAATTACCATTGTGTTAGAACGCACACACACACCCTCTGCTGTGCTCGCAAACAGCCGACAGACCCTGACCCGGGTGCTCATAACTCATACTACTTGAGTGCAAGGGGTCGGAGAGGGGCACTGTGGGTTGCCATGGCTACGATTGCGTAACCAACGACAGTGCCAGTGCGCATTGTCTCTCCAGATATTTGAACACTGAACACCATGTCTCTGTCTGCATGTACTGTATGCAGTGGGTGGTGGGATTATTGACTGGTTGTCTGCAGTAGGGTAGGGTAAACGCAAGATAAGTGCACTTTTTTTTTTGATGATGGTTTACCCATTCAAAGTATAGGGAGCTTTACTTCATTCACCGCAAATGGTGATCAGAGTTTATCCAGTTTTAACAATACATCACTAGTTGTCTGTAGTCTATTTTCAATGTCCTGGTACAGTCTCTGACCTTTTCAAATGTAAAGAGGATTTCAAAGGCCATTTCTCTCTGGTATTTAGAAGTACGGTAGATGAGGACCTGTTTGCGCTATAGGGCTGCTGCACTGCCAGTCTTGCAGTAGTCTCCTGATGTCTGTAGTCTAGAGAAGCCAGCCACAGCTACAAACACACACACACACACTCACTCACTCACACAGAGAGCCCGATATCCCCTTAATTTGCATCAGTGATTTAAAAGCCTCTCCAAAGCCGGCGACAAGCGTGCACTCATTAATTAAAAGCCCCCCTCCACCCCTTCCCGGACAACGCTCCTCTGAATGTACTGGGCACTGCGGACTTATTCCAAATAAATTTACACACAGCCATAAAGCCTGTCCTTCAGGATAATCCCTCCACAGTCCCCCCTCTTTCTTTCGTTCTTTCTTTCTTTCTTTCATTATTTATTTATTTCTTTCTCTCTCTCACTCTCTTTCTCTGTCTCTCTCTGTCTCTCTCTGTCTCTCTCTGTCTATCTCATGCTCCCTATCTATCTATCTCACTCTCTCTCTTTCTTTCACTATTTTTCTATACTCCCTCTTCCTAACTACCCCTTTTAAACCACCCTCCACAAACTCCCACCCTTGACACTCCACCCCACTCTCACCCCCAATCTCCAACCCACTGTCATGACATCCATGATAACATTTACACGTGCCATGCGACCTGCCGGTCCACCCCCATTGGTCACGATGTCCTTTGGTTCAGATCAGGCTAGGGACAGGGTGGGGGCCAGAGCAAACTGATCAGTAGGCCAGCGGTCACTTCTCCCTGGCTGGGAGTGAGTGGATGGGGAGATTGATGGGAAAGCCTGTCGTGCTAAAGCCTGTCTGAGCCCAAGGAGAGGGAGGAGAGTCTCCAGCCTCTCACCTCAGTGCTCCCCAGGCAGCCTCCTCAGCACTTTCCCCCACACACTCCCACTCCCACACCCACAGCCACAGAGCTACCTAGATACAGTACAGGGGAGAAAGAGGTGAGAAAAAACTGCAGGTGTGTGAGTTAAGTATATGTGTGCCTGTCTGCCTAGTGCCTGGAAGTGTGTAGGGTGTGTGTGTGTGTGTGTGTGTGTGTGTGTGTGTGTGTGTGTGTGTGTGTGTGTGTGTGTGTGTGTGTGTGTGTGTGTGTGTGTGTGTGTGTGTGTGTGTGTGTGTGTGTGTGTGTGTGTGTGTGTGTGGTGCCTGCCTAGTAGTGTGTGTTTGTGTGTCCGTGTGTAAATGTGCATGTGCGTACGTACGTGCGCTCATATACGAGTTTGTGTAAGTGTGTGTGCCAGTGTGTGTGCCAGTGTGTGTGCCATAAAAATGTGTCGGGGAACAAACTGCAATGGCAGGGCTTTTGTTGGAGTCCCCCTCGGGGCAGCAGACTCACATGAGTCAGCAGCCAGTCGGATTTACAGCAGATTGATTAAATTAGCATTCGTTCCGGGACCAGAATATCAACTCATCCTGTCCCCCGTCCTGCCTACCATGACACCGACCACTGCCAAACCCCTGTCACCCCCCTCCACCATCTCCTGTCGAAACGAGCACCTCCTCCACCCCCCACCAAGACTGGGAAATTACTTATTTCTCAGTGACAGGGAGCAAAAATGTACTCTGCGGCAAACAACGGAAAATAAAATAAATGGACCTAAAGTAGACAGATGCCACAAATGTATCTGTTTTGAAGGTCAGTGGAGAGTGAGGCCAAGAGAGAGAGGGCCCGGACCCCAAATGATCAAGTATCAACTGGTTGCGGTGAAGAAGGAGAGGAGGAAGGGAAGAAAAGAGCTCTCTACACTTCTTAAACAAGGTCTGGGGGCAGAGCAAGGCTGGGTGACATGCTTCTTAAACAAGGCCTGGGGGCAGAGCAAGGATGGCTCTCTGGCTTCTTAAACAAGGCCTGGGAGCAGAGCAAGGCTGGCTCTCTGGCTTCTTAAACAAGGCCTGGGGGCAGAAAAGGCTAGCTCTCTGGCTTCTTAAACAAGTCCTGGGGGAAGATCAAGGCTGGCTCTCTGGCTTCTTAAACAAGTCCTGGGGGAAGATCAAGGCAGACTCTCTGACTTCTTAAACAAGGCCTGGGAGCAGAGCAAGACTGGCTCTCTTGCTTCTTAAACAAGCCCTGGGGCAAAGCTGGCCTGACTCACTGGTTTCTTAAAGAAGGCCTGGGGGCAGAGCAAGGCTGGCTGACCTGCTTCTTCAACAAGGCCTGGGGGCTGAGCAAGACTGGCTCTCTGGCTTCTTAAACAAGCCTGGGGTTAGAGCAAGGCTGGCTCTCTGGCTTCTTAAACAAGGCCTGGCAGCAGAAAAGGCTGTCTCTCTGACATCTTAAACAAGGCCTGGAAGCTGAGCAAGAAGGGCTCTCTTGCTTCTTAAAAACTTCTTATGGCTGCAAGCCCGGTGTCGGTACACTTATGACAACAGCCAGCTCAAGTGCAGGGCGCGAAATTCAAAATATATTTTTTAGAAATATTTAACTTTCACACATTAACAAGTCCAATACAGCAAATGAAAGATAAACATCTTGTGAATCCAGCCAACATGTCCTTTTTTTTAAATGTTTTACAGAGAAAACACCACGTATATTTATGTTAGCTCACCACCAAATACAAAAAAGGACAGACATTTTTCACAGCACAGGTAACATGCACAAAACCAACCTAACTAACCAAGAACCAACCAAACTAACCAAGAAACAACTTCATCAGATGACAGTCTTATAACATGTTATACAATAAATCTATGTTTTGTTCGAAAAATGTGCATATTTGAGGTATAAATCAGTTTTACATTGCAGCTACCATCACAGCTACCGTCACAAATAGCACCGAAGCAGCCAGAGTAATTACAGACACCAACGTGAAATACCTAAATACTCATCATAAAACATTTCTGAAAAATACATAATGTACAGCAAATGAAAGACAAGCATCTTGTGAATCCAGCCAATATTTCCGATTTCTTAAGTGTTTTACAGCGAAAACACAATATAGCATTATATTAGCTTACCACAATAGCCAGAAACACAAGCCATTTACCAGCAGCAAAAGTTAGCGATCGTAACAAACCAGCAAAAGATATATAATTTTTGACTAACCTTGATAAGCTTCATCAGATGACAGTCCTATAACATCAGGTTATACATACACTTATGTTTTGTTCGAAAATGTGCATATTTAGAGCTGAAATCAGTGGTTATACATTGTGCTAACGTAGCATCTTTTTCCTGGAATGTGCGGATATTTTTATGACACTCAACTATTCTGACCAAATAACTATTCATAAACGTCACTAAAAAATACATGTTGTATAGGAAATGATAGATACACAAGTAATTAATGCAATCGCCGTGTTAGAATTCTAAAAATAACTTCATTACGACATCCAGCTTAGTTATAGCGAGAGAGTGCCCAAAATCTGGGCGCAAACTACTAGTACACATGTTCGACAGATATATAAAATAGCATCATAAAATGGGTCCTACTTTTGATGATCTTCCTTCGGAATGTTGTACAAGGGGTCCTTTGTCGGGAACAATCGTTGTTTGGTTTTAGAATGTCCTCTTCTCCAGTCAATTAGCACGGAAAGCTAGCAAAGTGGCTCGAAGCTCTCCTTCGTTAACAAACGCAGACAAAGCAACACGCCTAACGTCCTGAATTTTTAAAAATAATCTAATAAAACTATATTGAAAAAACATACTTTACGATGATATTGTCACATTTATCAAATAAAATCAAAGCCGGAGATATTAGTCGTCTATAACGACAGCTTTACAGAAGGCAATACCAGGTCCCTTCTCGCACGTTCCAGAAAACAGGAAATTGGGGTCACGTCATGCCAAGAGCTTTTATTCGACCTCAGATCATGTTATACACTCCATTTCTTCTCTCACTGCCTGTTGACATCTAGTGGAAGGCGTATGAAGTGCATGTATACTAATACATATCAAGCACATTTATAGGCAGGCCCTAGAACAGAGCATCGATTTGAGATTTTCCACTTCCTGTCAGGAAGTTTGCTGCAAAATGAGTTCTGTTTTACTCACAGATATAATTCAAGCGGTTTTAGAAACTAGAGAGTGTTTTCTATCCAATAGTAATAATAATATGCATATTGTACGAGCAAGAATTGAGTACAAGGCCGTTTGAAATGGGCACCTTTTATCCAGGCTACTCAATACTGCCCCTGCAGCCCAAAGAAGTTAAAGAAGTCCTGGGGGCAGAGCAAGGCTTGCTGACCTGCTTCTTAAACAAGGGTATCTAGGCTCTCTGGCTTCTTAAACAAGGCCTGGGAGCAGAGTAAGGCTGGCTCTCTGGCTTCTTAAACCAGGCCTGGAGGCAGAGCAAGGCTGGCTCTCTGGCTTCTTAAACCAGGCCCGGGGGCAGATCAAGGCAGACTCTCTGGCTTCTTAAACAAGGCCTGGGGTTAGAGCAAGGCTTGCTCTCTGGTTTCATAAACAAGGCCTGAAGGCAGACCAAGGCAGGCTCTCTGGCTTCTTAAACAAGGACTGGGGCAGAGCATGGCTGCCTGACCTGCTTCTTAAACAAGGCCTGGTGGCAGAGCAGGGCTGGCTGACCTGCTTCTTAAACAAAGCCTAGGGGCAGAGCAATGTTGGCTGACCTGCTTCACAAACAAGGCCTGGAGGCAGAGCAGGGCTGGCTGACCACAGCAATTAAACATTTTAAGGCCTTTGAATTTGTAGAAGGAAACAAGATCAATTAGGCAGGAAAATAACACAGGCAGGCAGCCAGACAGGCATGCAGTAACAGGACAGCTAGTCTCTCTTTTGTTTCCCTCCCTGATTTTTTGGTTTTCCTGCTGCATTGTACAGTCTAACTCTCATGTGGGGAAAGAAATGCAAACACAAATGGCCCTTTGCCTTTCTCTAAAGCACAGTTTTTATCTATGAATATTTAATCAAATTAGCAAGATTCTCTTTGAAGAGGAAATTCCCGTTTAGTACCATGCTTGTTTTTCCCTCATCTCAGAGAGCTGCGTTATGAATGAAAGGCCTTTACTTACTCACCATCATTAGTGTCCAAATGTAAAACGACAGAGGAGATGAACATTAGAGGGAGGGACATTCTGGTAAAGCTATCAGGATGAATGTTTGATATTTAATATCTTGCTTGTGTCCCTTATCTGATGGAGCAGAGTTGTAAATGACCTATCCCTTCCAAGAGCTCTATGGGTAAAATTGAGGAATATTAGAGGCATCAGGCAAATATTTTAGGATGAATGTTTGATATGGTAGGTATCAATGGAGGGGAAGGTTAAGCAGGGGAAGGGAGGTGGGGAAGGTGTAAGGGATTTACGGTGGGGGTGAGGTGGGGGGAAGGTGTAAGGGATTTACGGTGGGGGTGAGGTGGGGGGAAGGTGTAAGGGATTTGGGGTGGGGGTGAGGTAGGGGGAAGGTGTAAGGGATTTGGGGTGGGGGGAAGGTGTAAGGGATTTGGGGTGGGGGTGAGGTAGGGGGAAGGTGTAAGGGATTTGAGGTGGGGGTGAGGTGGGGGGAAGGTGTAAGGGATTTGAGGTGGGGGTGAGGTGGGAGGAAGGTGTAAGGGATTTGAGTTGGGGGTGAGGTGGGGGGAAGGTGTAAGGGATTTGGGGTGGGGGTGAGGGTGAGGTGTGGGGAAGGTGTTAGGGATTTGGGGTGGGGGTGGGGTGGGGGGAGAACCATACTGTGGCTTGGTAATCAAGAGACAGAGGAGATGTAAAAGGTGATTTTACAGAGGGCATGTGGCTGGTAGTGGGAGATGCTATCTGAGTGGCTACACCAGAGGTAGAGGATAGCAGGAATACAAGTCAAACAGAGGAGGCAGACATGGACACACTGTGTGGAAAAAGATCAGAAGGATGAGATGACAGACACAATCAAGGGGGAAAACCAGGCAAAGAAAGGGGGTAGGGAATAAAGGGAGAAGGGGAAAGGTGGAGGGAGGGAAGACGAGAAAGAGATTCCTGTTTCGGGAGAAGCAAATCGTTTAAATGACATGGTATCTTGCAGCTGCCGTAGCAGAGGGAGTGGAGGGTAGCAGGAGCTTTGGTGGCACGCGTCTGAGGATTTGGGAAATGTAACAAATCAGCCTAAACCAAGCAGCAGCTAATCCTGTGTGGATCCAGGAACAGTTGGATTTCAGAGGCCTCCGGGCCCCGTCACCCCGGGTCTAGGGGCAGGGAGGGAGGGCTGGGAGGGGGGCAGAAAGGGGGGTGCCCCAAGCACGGCTTTACTGATAACTAACACCGCACTAAGGCCAGGACAGAATCTGAATTTCACAACAGACTAGATATATAATACTCTTAGTGGGTTCTTAGCCTTAGTATTCCCCTTTTTACATCTGTCAAGGACATTTTGAATGATGTTCTTCCTGAATTCATTAAATGTCAATGCTGCTAATCCATAGTATCACATGGCTAAATAGCATTATAACCATTCCTTGTCAATTCATAATTTCAATATATCAGTTCATTATGCATCTTTTAATGTACCATTTCATGTTACCAAATATGTAATAATGGGATCTACAGATGTAGGGTCTTAATTTGAGCTAGTTTACTACAGCATAAAAAATCATCCTTGAGTAACATTAAATGTGAATTATTATATGGGTTATAATTAATGGACATTTTTGTAGGGGTTGATACATTTTTCATCATGGAAAATCAAGTCTGAAATTTCAAAGTGGAAATTACACACTTACAAAAGTATTTTCAAACCTCAAATAAACAAAGCATTAAAATAATCCTGCAACAAGGTGTTCAAATGAAGATTCTACATCTGTAAATGTCATTATAGATCTGGTTGAGGCTCTATACTTAAACACTAGATAAATATTTGCTCTTGGTGAACGAATGGGCAATGGCACCAATGTCCATATACCTCACCTCATTCATTTTGTGTAAAAAAAAAAAAGGCGAAAGTGGTTGGAAGCTAAATTGGGAGAAAGCGTCAGAAGACAGAAAAGAATCCCCAAATGAAACATTTCAGGCCCTCACCTCCCTCTGGCTATTAATTTTGACATCTTCTACAGATGAGCCGGATGGTTATATATGGCCAGGTATGGTACAGGTTGCGTTCGATAACCCTTAATGTTCACATAACACTGCTGGGAAATGGATTTCAGATGAACATTATGAGGCCGTGTGTCAATAAAGAGCCTTGTTGTTGATTTTTTTTGTTTTTACTGCTGCCCCAGTATTCAGCAGCTACTGGGGTGTAACTCTATCCTCTGACGGATAGGGTTTAAGTCTCTCGCTTTCTCTCTCTCTCTCTCTCTCTCTCTCTCTCTCTCTCTCTCTCTCTCTCTCTCTCTCTCTCTCTCTCTCTCTCTCTCTCTCTCTCTCTCTCTCTCTCTCTCTCTCTCTTTCTCTCTTTCTCTCTTTCTCTCTCTCTCTTTCTCTCTCTCTCTCTCTCTCTCTCTCTCTCTCTCTCTCTCTCTCTCTCTCTCTCTCTCTCTCTCTCTCTCGCTCTCTCGCTCTCTCTCTCCTGAGGAGCTGTAATGTGCCTCAGCTGCTGTGGATGCATAGGCAGAGTACAGGGTGTGTAGGCAGGGCCAGGGGTCCATTTGAACAGTTGTTAAGACAGCTGCCTATGGAGACATTTGTCGTCGGGTAGATTCTGGACATTGTTGGGACAACATCCTGTAGCAACATGCTGGAACATGGATAACATTGCTGGGACAACATATTAGAGCATGCTTAAGATGTTTAAGCCTCAGATATGTGCTGTCTAAAGATCAAGGACACCGGTATTCAAACACCCCATTTAACCGCTCACCCTTCACCCTCACCACTCCTTACCCATCGCCTACTCTTGGGCCACGGTCACTCCTACACTCGCACGGAAACTGGAAAGTCCCATGTACAGTGCCCTCACAATCAGAACCTCACTGGAAGAGCACTGTCAGAGAGGCCCAGAGCCAACGTCATTAAATGCCCTCATGGCTCTACCCTCTACCCTCCAGCACCGATGGATCATGCCTTGTTTATCGATCCAACATGTTATGCTTCTCCTAAACAACCATCCTGTTCTTTTTGGTACAGCAAGCACTGTGCCGAGCCTGGAATGAGGGCCTGTAAATCTAGCCCACTGATCAGAACATAACACAGAACTGCTGTTAATGATACTACCGTGGTATAATGTATTGCCTGGCGGAGGTAATAGACCTCAGCCATCATGCATCGCCATCACCACGGTTTTGGGAAGTTTCCCAGCTCTGAATGGAGGGAGCCTCGTTTGTCATGCTGCTGGCCCTGGCCAAAAGTGCTGTGCGGTGGACCAGATGTCCGGACAGAGTGACCACATTTCCATGCACAAATCTATCTGAATGAATAGTAACGGGATCATTGGCCACTGGGCTTGTTGTCAAGCTGCTGGTGATAGAGGCTGTGTGGTAGTCTGTGCATGTGGATGAAGTGGCCATTGGGATCGTTATCAGAGAGAGAGCTACCGTCTCTGGTCTCAGACACCATCGATGGACTTCCTGATTTTATTTATTTATTTATCTCCTATTAGACAAGACGGAGGCTTTTCGACTATCACAACGCAACCAGACATTTTGACGTTTAGAGTGGTTGGCTTGAATACCAACCGTCGCATATGCAAATGGCCTTCTTAGTATGCCGTTGTCATATTGTTGCAGAGAATATCAATCAGAGCTTTCGACGGGCCAAAGTGGTTGAAGTGCATTGTTATAGTAGTAGAAGAGAGACAGAGAGTGGGGCCCTGACAGAATCAGCCATGTGTCAGCCCACTGCCATGCGGCTGTGAAACAAGGCCAAAGCAACACCGAACAACATCCCATCTGTCAATCTTCAAAATCAGTTTTTACATCTCAGTGATAGCTGACTCCCATGACTCCCATATATTGCCTAATGTTTTCTGTCTAATGTTGTAATTTTGAATAGGGATAATGAATGCCTTAATCAACTTATGGCCTCATTTCAATGACAAATGAAGAATCTTTAGAGAAAGCTTATTCACATCAATGTTGTAGCTACATTTACGTTGCTAATAAGTTCATATTGTAGGTGTATGTTTGACTGAATGTGTGGATGCCAAGCTGTAATCCATACTATTCTTTGAACCTTTTCATCTCCCTCTCCTCCCCTCTCTTCCACCCAGATTTTGTCCCTTCTCCCTCATCTTGTCTACTTCGTACCCTTGTCCAGATGTAACCCTAACATGGTTATCTCCATAGCAACCCACATAGTGCATCATTTCTGTACAATGTCAACTGTTCTCGTGCCTCTCTCTCTCTCTCTCTCTCTCTCTCTCTCTCTCTCTCTCTCTCTCTCTCTCTCTCTCTCTCTCTCTCTCTCTCTCTCTCATCTCACTCTTTTCTCTCTTCTTCATCTTCTCTCTCCTTTTTCTACAGGGGCGGACTGGCACCAGAAATCGGCCCAGGCATTTCTAACCGGCCCCTTTTTTTTCATTGAGGCCACCGTAATGGCCCATTTTTTCCTTGAGGCCCCCATTTTAGTGAAATAATAATCATGTTGTGCAAGGAACACAAGTTAGACAGGACCACTGCGCTAAAAATGGACCAGCCCATCTGGGATTTGCCTGAAATGCCAGATGGCCAGTCCGCCCCTCTTTCTCTCTCTTTCCCCTCTCTTTTCTACTCCCCCCTCCCTCTCTGTCTCTCCTCCTTCTCTCATTCTACCATCCCCCTCTCCCCTACTCTCCCTCTCTCTAGCTTTCCAGAAACCTCCTCTTCTTGACCCTGCCCGTAACCCAATTAAAAACCCCACATTAAGCTGAATGAACAGGAGGGAGATTCAATTAGCCCTGGAAGCTGATGAAGGCCAATGCTGCCTGTGTTTAGAGTGCAACTGGCTTCCTCTCATCGCCTATCTCTGCACAGACAGAGTGTTTCGAGGTCAGGGAGGATGAGGTGAATTGAAGGAAGGTGGGGGCTAGTACATACTAGACTGGGTGAACCACACAGGGCTTCCTTCCATGTGTTGTTGGTCTGTTAGGAAATACATACTAAGTGGCCTTGCGCAGTGCTGAAGATGGAGATGGGATATGAATAAACTAAATTGTTCTGGCAATGTCCTCACTCACCTTCTCCAGTCCATTCTATACCAGAGTCATTGATACAGCACTGAATGTTATTGCTCCGTGTTCTAGACGGATGGCTAAATGCAGCACTCCTTCCATTCTTAAACACTCACTCATAGACTTTGGGAGAATCTCAATTGCATACTCCTTGCGCTCTCTCTCCTCTTTCCTCGCCTCCTTCTCAAAACCCAGGAGAAGGTCAGAGGGAAAGAACTCTGGCTTTCTCATCTAATTGGTTTTGAGAAGGAGGAGAGGAGAGAGAATGCAAGATGTATGCAATTGAGATTCTCCCTTTGTCTAGAGACAGGAAGTAGAGCTGATGGGTTTGGGTTCAAAGGTCATGGTGTGTTAGGGTCAAGAGTGTCAGGAATAAGCAGCTCTTAAGTGAAGTGTTATAGTGAAGGTGCTTATTTGGTTTTAGTTGAGAACAGCAATCAGACTGAGGAGGGAAGTTTCCATTTAACGTATTGACATTACTCTTTAGTATCATCTGTGTGCAGACTTTTTAAAAAGCCACCGAGACTTGCTCTTTATCTATATACAGTAGCTGGGAATGTGAGATTGGAAAATTGATGAATTGAGTGGCTTTGTGACTTTGTGACTGGGGCAAGAGCCACACACAGGATGCGTCCCAAATGCCACTCTATTTCCTGTATAGTGCACTACTTTTGACCAGGGCCTCGTCAAAGCTAGTCCACAATATACGGAATAGGGTGCCATTTGGGATGCATCCAATGTCTTCATTCCCACTCATCCAGTGTTTCCATCTGTAGTCTGGGCGAAATAAGGTTCCCTCTGCTCCCTGGTCTCCGATGGCAAATGAGGAAAGAAAATCCATTTATTCTGAGTGGCCTGGAGGGCCCGGAGGGGAAGAGAGAGAGAGAGAGGGAAAGAGAGAGGGACTCCACCGCCCAGGCCTCCTGTCACTTTACCTTCTACCACAACTCCGCATTGGGGGGAGATGACCCTGCCTAGGGGAGAGGTTATGATCACACACACTTCACCTCACTGCCTGTCTACAGTACCTCATCCCCACCACACACACCACACACCACACACAATAAAATCCCCCTCAGACACTACACACAGACAACCCCCTAACCCTACTGACAATGCTCCTCTGGATTTCAAAATTGGACACACTCTTTTTTTGCCTCAAAAATTGTACTCCCCCCACATATCTAACTCCCTACCTGGGTAAAATCCCTCACTGCCCAGGGGACTGTGACAGGTGCCTTCCCAGGTTGACTGGCCTCACAATCCTCAAACCTGGGTGGCATACAATATCTTTATTCCCTTTGGCACTGTGAGAATGGGGAGTACCTTGATCCGTTTACACAGAGCAGGGGTGGAGAGGAGTGTAGCCGACACACTGATTCCCTGGCCCACCCCACCCGTTATGTTATGCCCCAACAGCTTTTCTAATACACACAGTCTGTACCCAGGGGGACCGAGAGGCATGGGGCAGCAGGGGAAAGGGGAGAATGGTTCCATTTCCCTTTTTTTATCACACTCCTCCGTGGTGTGCTGAGATGATCTCTCTCGCCCCCTCCTTCCTCCTCTTCCCCCTTTCAATCCCACCTCCATCCCTCCATCTCTACATCCCCCCTAGCTCCAGAATCAGCAGACTCCACAATATCCCAATATCCCCTGCTTTTCTCCTGGGGGGAAGAGCTTGGCGGTGAAGGGTGTAGTGCTGCCTGCCTGGCATGCTGGCCAAATAAGATAAGGGAGTCACTGCAAATGTTTGTCAAATAGGACAGATCTTATGTTCATGGGTAGGCTACAGTATATAGTGCACTATTTTGACCTGGGGGCGGGGGGTTAAGACTGTATATATGGGTAAAACCCCATAGCACAAACCCCAGACACCCTATTGGATATAATAGGGGGAGGGGGGAGTGATATGTCAGACAGTGCTTGATCCTTCACCCTGTATCTATGGCTTTAGAATTTTGCCTGTAGGGACGTAGGTTGACCTAGAGTATATTGACATGAGTTGTCCTGGAGGCAGAACTGATCAATTTCCCCTTAGCTAATTTGTAGAAATCCCCCAAATGTGCTTTTTGTTCTTAATTTAAAGTGGAACAGTCACACCGTTTTAACAACTTTACAGATATGTAACAAACAGACAATCAATCATAATATTAGTCAAATATATCAAACCCCCAGTTCATGCTACAAAACCAACTTTATGAGAGGTTTCAAAAATAGGTTATGTTTGACTCAAAATTCTATGATGGCATTGTTGGCAGAATAGATGCATGCAGTTTAATATAATATATGACTAATATAATTCACCATTATATTTATTGGTAGTTCAACAAATATTGCCAACAGGTTGTAAATCCCAGCTGGCCTGGTACATTGTTTACTGCCTCCAGCCAATCGGGATGCACTGTTTCAGTTTCAATGCCTCCATTTTGTTTTTTTAAAACGGACGACTGTAGCTAATGTTTAGGAATGTGAAGTACAATCAAACGACCAAGGGTCATGATCACAAGTCAGTTATAACGTGGCTAATAGGCTAATAGGCTAGCATATCTATTTATGTAGCTATTTAGCACGCTAAAATATAGAGCCTAATGCAATTTTTCTTTGTATTTTTTATTTTACCTTTATTTAACAAGGCAAGTCAGTTAAGAACAAATTATTATTTTTGTGGGTTAACTGCCTTGTTCAGGGGCAGAACGACAGCTCGGGGATTCGATCTTGCAACCTTTCGGTGACTAGTCCAACGCTCTAACCACTAGGCTACGCTGCCGCTAGCTAGCTGCTGGGAGGATGTCATGTCATTGGACGAGTGGGTGAGTGGCCGACTTTTTCCCCACCCATATCGTTTTTCAGTGGCTACATCTAGAGATGCAGGTGTCATTTTGTTGGCTAGCAAGAACTGTCAATCACTTTTGTTAGCTAGCTATAATGAACTTGAACGACTGTTATCCACAGTTAGCATATCTCTTAGTTGTCAATCAAATGTATTTGGCATTGATCAAATGGGGGGCAAGCAAGTTCCCACTCAATTGTTAAAGTGTGGGTTGGGACAAGCATGCATTGGGAGGCAAGCTGCAGAAGGGCGAGCACGCTACTATTCCCCGTTGTTTATCTGTGCAATTTTGACGGCCAACGAGAAGCAAAAATGTTTTAAGAGGGTTTATCTACTGTGGTCTTGTTCGTGTTTAGCTCATCTCGCTCTCACTAACATTAGTTGTTGATCTTGCTGTTGTTGATGTGCATATGCATAGCCAACCTGTTTATGGTTGTTAATAGGACTGTAAAGTTCCCAAATGTAAGGGGACCGTGGTATGTATATATTTGCAGAAATCCATTCCGATGTATTTTGTGGCTTTTGGGCGAATGTGTTCTAATGATCTAAAGTCGTGCTGTTGCAACTGCCTGTAAACACACAGTCCAGTTCAAAGTGAATGATGGCAGGCCCTACTGCCTGTAAACACACAGTCCAGTTCAAAGTGAATGATGGCAGGCCCTACTGCCTGTAAACACACAGTCCAGTTCAAAGTGAATGATGGCAGGTCCTACTGCCTGTAAACACACAGTCCAGTTCAAAGTGAATGTTGGCAGGCCCTACTGCCTGTAAACACACAGTCCATTTCAAAGCGAATGATGACAGGCCCTACTGCCTGTAAACACACAGTCCATTTCAAAGTGAATGATGACAGGCCCTACTGCCTGTAAACACACAGTCCATTTCAAAGTGAATGATGACAGGCCCTACTGCCTGTAAACACACAGTCCAGTTCAAAGTGAATGATGACAGGCCCTACTGCCTGTAAACACACAGTCCAGTTCAAAGTGTTTTGGGAAGATGGCACAGACAGTTTCTCGCTTTATATTGCTAAAGAATTTTCAGAAATGCCTTACATTCTATGAATGTATGAAAACACGAAAATTACCATATCTCAGTGCTCGCTTGTCAGAAAATGAAAAAATACAGTGGCATCATAATCTTCCTGCAGGTATATGAGAACAGACTTGAATAAGATTTCATGTTGCTAAAAAGCTGTCAGTTCTACTTTAAGGTTAGGTTTAGGCCTTAGGGTTAGCAGTGTGATTAAGGTTAGGGTTAAGGTTAGGGTTAGGTTAAAAATCAGATTTTATGACTTGTGGCTGTGCCAGCTAGTGACCATTCTGCAGAGCTGCCTCCAGAACAAGATTTATGATGAAAAACACTAACCTGCATAGGGACAGGGACCATGTGTGCCTGCTTTAGGAAGAGGGGGGTGGGGGGGGGGGGGGGGGGGGGGTGTAGGGGTGTGGGGGTGTTGTGGCGGGCAAAGGAGGTCTTGGTCTTTGTTAAGGGAGGGAGAAGGTTTAAAAAGAATAGTACAGAGTGTGATGGACTCAAGGTGTGTTAGTAAGGGAGAGTAGAGAGAAAGAGAGACAGGGCGGCGAGAGGAGACAGATAAAGATGGAGAATTGGCAGTGATGTTATATTGATGGGACTAGAGCAGTGGTTCTCAATCCTGGTCCTGGGGACCCAAAGGGGTGCACATGTTTGTTTTTGCCATAGCACTACACAGCTGATTCAAATGATCAACTCATCAAAAGGCTTTGATGATTTGAATCAGGTGTGTAGTGCTAAGGCAAAAACAAAAATGTGCACCCCTTTGGATCCCCAGGACCAGGATTGAGAACCACTGGACTAGAGAGAGAGAGAGAGAGAGAGAGAGAGAGAGAGAGAGAGAGAGAGAGAGAGAGAGAGAGAGAGAGAGAGAGAGAGAGAGAGAGAGAGAGAGAGAGAGAGAGAGAGAGAGAGAGAGAGAGAGAGAGAGAGAGAGAGAGAGAGAGAGAGAGAGAGAGAGAGAGAGAGAGAGAGAGAGAGAGAGAGAGAGAGAGAGAGAGAGAGAGAGAGAGAGAGAGAGAGAGAGAGAGAGAGAGAGAGAGAGAGAGAGAGAGAGAGAGAGAGAGAGAGAGAGAGAGAGAGAGAGAGAGAGAGAGAGAGAGAGAGAGAGAGAGGAGAGAGAGAGAGAGAGGAGAGAGAGAGAGAGAGAGAGAGAGAGAGAGAGAGAGAGAGAGAGAGAGAGAGGTGTTAAGGAAGGAGATAAAGATAGGTAGTGGTGTTCCTCTGTGCTGTGACTGAGGATATAGGAGAGGGATTAGGGAGAGGGAATGATCTGAGGCAGAAGGTTTTAGCAGCATGCCAATTGCCAAGGCAAGCCTTGGAGCTATAAGCCTGACCCTGACTCCTAGACACACTGAACCGGACTAGACACTATGATATAGAAACGTATATGTTTACTGCTGGCTACGAAGGAACAACATAAAGTATGTAACAACATACAGTAGCATTATCCCCCTACAGGTTATCACCCATAAAATGTATGCACCACCATTTTCAGGCTCAAACTAATTTGGGTTATCAGATAATTATCTATCCATGTTGTAAAATGAATCTAATCACCTACTATTGAGCCTAAATTAGTTTGTCATTCCCAAGGAAACAGTATGGTGGGTAAGAATAGAAAGTTGATCCTAAAACTATCCTTAAAGTCATCGCAATACCAAATAACATTGGTACTTTTCAACTCAGCTAGCTAAAGATCCCTACCTCACCACAAAGACCAGAGCCAGACTGCCTTCATTGCCACTGGGGGTGGGGGGGAGGACAAAAATGTATCAACTGTTGCAGCATATCTTTTTATCGATGCGATATATTCAGAGAGTTACATTGAAGTTCTTAAGACACTTTGCTGCACCTCCTGAGAAGAGAAGAGGAAACGGAGGGAGGAAAAAACCTTGTGTTATTACATTAGCAGGGCTGAAGTAATCTGAGAGAGTGTTCATAAAATAAGCGACCATAAAACACAGAGCAGACCGAGGCGGTGGGCAGGGAGGCAGGCGGGCAGCAGACCGAGGCGGTGGGCAGGGAGGCAGGCGGGCAGCAGACCGAGGCGGTGGGCAGGGAGGCCGGCGGGCAGCAGACCCAGGCGGTGGGCAGGGAGGCAGGCGGGCAGCAGACCCAGGCGGTGGGCAGGGAGCAAGGCGGACAGCAGACCGAGGCGGTGGGCAGGGAGGCAGGCGGGCAGCAGACCGAGGCGGTGGGCAGGGAGGCAGGCGGGCAGCAGACCGAGGCGGTGGGCAGGGAGGCAGGCGGGCAGCAGACCGAGGCGGTGGGCAGGGAGGCAGGCGGGCAGCAGACCGAGGCGGTGGGCAGGGAGGCAGGCGGGCAGCAGACCGAGGCGGTGGGCAGGGAGGCAGGCGGGCAGCAGACCGAGGCGGTGGGCAGGGAGGCAGAAGGGCAGCAGACCGAGGCGGTGGGCAGGGAGGCAGGCGGGCAGCAGACCGAGGCGGTGGGCAGGGAGGCAGGCGGGCAGCAGACCGAGGCGGTGGACAGGGAGGCAGGCGGGCAGCAGACCGAGGCGGTGGGCAGGGAGGCAGAAGGGCAGCAGACCGAGGCGGTGGGCAGGGAGGCAGGCGGGCAGCAGACCGAGGCGGTGGGCAGGGAGGCAGGCGGGCAGCAGACCGAGGCGGTGGGCAGGGAGGCAGGCGGGCAGCAGACCTGGGTTCAAATACTATTTGAAATCATTTAAAAGAATTGATCTGCATCTGATTGAGCTTGCTGGCACAATGGAACCAATAGATTACTCGCAAACCTCACCTACCTCGCACTCTAAATAGACTAAAACAAAGTATTTTTATAATTTCAAATAGTATTTGAACCAAGGCATGGTGGGCAGGGAGGCAGGCAGGGATCCAGGTGAGGCAGGCTCAGTGGTAAGCTATGGCAGGGAGGCAGGCGGGCAGCAGACCGAGGCGGTGGGCAGGGAGGCAGGCAGGGATCCAGGTGAGGCAGGCTCAGTGGTAAGCTATGGCAGGGAGGCAGGCAGGGATCCAGGTGAGGCAGGCTCAGTGGTAAGCTATGGCAGGGAGGCAGGCAGGGATCCAGGTGAGGCAGGCTCAGTGGTAAGCTATGGCAGGGAGGCAGGCAGGGATCCAGGTGAGGCAGGCTCAGTGGTAAGCTATGGCAGGGAGGCAGGCAGGGATCCAGGTGAGGCAGGCTCAGTGGTAAGCTATGGCAGGGAGGCAGGCAGGGATCCAGGTGAGGCAGGCTCAGTGGTAAGCTATGGCAGGGAGGCAGGCAGGGATCCAGGTGAGGCAGGCTCAGTGGTAAGCTATGGCAGGGAGGTAGGCAGGGATCCAGGTGAGGCAGGCTCAGTGGTAAGCTATGGCAGGGAGGCAGGCAGGGATCCAGGTGAGGCAGGCTCAGTGGTAAGCTATGGCAGGGAGGCAGGCAGGGATCCAGGTGAGGCAGGCTCAGTGGTAAGCTATGGCAGGGGCCGAAGTGAGAAGTAACGAGGCTCCATCGGTGCCGAGGTACTGGCCACAGACACAATGGAGGCATGGAAATTAGGTCACCTCAATGGTGAAGGTAATTGGTGATACGGGAGGAGACAACGATGCTGAGGCAGATGACCGACCTACCGTCAGCCCGGCTGGGGATCAGAGGGAGGGAGGGAGGGTAGAGAGGAAGAAAGAGAAAGAGAGTGTGTGTGTGAGAGAAAGAGAGACGGGGGACTCCACTGACTTAAATCCCACTGTCAGCGAGGTGCTGAATTCTCCCCTGAGCTAGAGAGAGAGAGGGAGGGGGTGAGACAGAGGGAGACAGGGAGAAGAGATAGAGAGACAAGGGGGGAGAGAGTAAGCCATGGTGTGAGAGACTTGGGGGGAAGGAGAGATAGAGTAAGAGAATGGATGCAGGGAGAGATATAAAAAGAGATTGGAAAGAAGGATAGAGAAAGAAAGTGTATGGGCTGAGTGATATGGATGAGTTGTGGGCTTTGCCATGGGCTACTAAAGTGTAGAAAACAGCTGACAGATAATGAAAACCAGGAGCATGTTGGAAAATATCTAATAAAGGCATATGAAAATTAGAGAAGAAATTCAGGAGAAACACAGAAACAGAGAGAGGAGCCAAAAAGAGAAAGAAGGTGCAAGATGGAGAGAAAGGGAGACAAACTATGTAGGACTATGAGAGCGCTAGAAGAGGAGAATAGAGAGTGGGAAGGAGGGATGAGGAAAAGAGAGACGTTTAATCTCCCCGACACGACAAAAGACATAAAAAGGAGAATAAAAGGAGGGATGGAGAATGAAAGGAGGGATGTAACGTCACGTGGGACCCACAAATTGGGCCTGTTGAAAGATTTATAGGACATATTACAGCTTCATTGGGAGGGGACCCCATTAAATAGGAAAACACAGCAAACAGTGCATGATTTATGACTGGGGCCTTTTGGTAGTGTGCTCTGCTTTATTCATACTAGCTACATGATTAAACTAATATCGTCATTGTGTGTGAACAGCATTTTGATTAACAAGACAAAACATTGATATGTTAATACCACACACATACAGTATGTTTCGCTAATGACCTACCACTAGCCTTGAGTAAAGCCTGTGTGTCAATGTACGCTGCTGACTCAACATTATAAACGTCAGCTACCACAGCAAGTGAAATCACTGAAACACTTATCAAAGAGCTGCAGTCAGTTGTAGAGTGGGTGGCTAGCAACATGCTAGTCCTAAGTGTAAAGAGTTTATTACCAAAATGCTATATCCACCAATTGCTCATGTGTTTGTAAAATATTCGTATTTATTTTTTGCAAAACGCTAACTATACATTGTTTAGCTGGAATGGAATGTTTGTATACTGTATATTTGACTGTGATATTTGATTGTCTCACCTAGCTATCTTAAAATGAGTGGACTAGCCGTCGCTCTGGATAAGAGCATCTGCTACATGACCAAAATGTCAAATGTACATTTTTACATACAGATGTCATATTACTGTATTAATTCATATTTTAATTTAATATATATATACAGTTGAAGTCGGAAGTTTACATACACTTAGGTTGGAGTCGTTAAAACCTGTTAGGCGGGCTGTCCCGACATCGGTACACTTATGACAACATCCAGCTCTATTGCAGGGCGCGAAATTCAAAATCTATTTTTTTTAAATATTTAACTTTCACACATTAACTTCTTGAGAATACAGGGGGTGCTGTTTTCGCATTAGCATAATTTCCTCTACAGATTAAACTGCCTCTTATTCAAATTATTGCTGTTACTATATGCATATAATTAATACCATTGGATAGGAAACAAGCTATGGTTTCTAAAACCGTTTCAATTTTGTCTCTGAGTGAAACACAAGTCATTTGACAGCACTTTCCCTGAGCAAGAAGAAGATTGCAAGATGTGTATGCTCGCTTCAACGCTCTGCCTATATATGGTCACGCCACCTATGACCCGAAACACACTTCATTCGTCTTCCTCTGGGTGTCATGAAGACGTCAGAGGAGAAATTTTTTGTTTATCTTGTACTGACGTGAAATAAGACCTATTTCTTTAGCGTGACCGACAACTTCCGGTTTTCTGAAACGCGCGTTTTAGAGGTGCAATCGTCTTTTGTTATGCTGCGGTTACGGATGAAAACTATCTCCGTCTCGAAGTTTGTTTGATACATGTGACCATATCATCTTAATGTATGTTTTTTCAATATAGTTTAATCAGATTATTTGAATTTTTTCGGGAGTTTTGCCGTGTTCCGTTCTGTGAGTTTTTTAACTTTGGACAGAACCGTGCTAGTCGACCAGTACCTATGCCAAATGAAGAGGGAAAGTTGCCATTGTGAATGGATTGAACGACTCATCAGGACTAAGGACACCTTTATCAACATTCTGATGTAAGATCAGCAATAGTAAGACCCAATTTACTATGTTATTTCATATATCTGTCGTGCATGTGAACTGGTCGGGCGCGCCCAGCTGGTTCTGGCTGGCGTGGCTATGCTAATTTAGCGCTACATTTTGTTTTCGCTATAAAACATTTAATAAATCTGAAATATTGTTTGGATTCACCAGATGTTGGGCTTTCAATATCTGTACGCTGTGTATTTTTTCTGAAATGTTTTAAGACAAGTAATTAGTTATATGACGTTGGTCTCTGTAATTGTTCTGGCTGCATCAGCACTATATCAGATTGCAGCTGCAATGTAGAACTGTGATTTATACCTGAAAAATGCACATTTAAAAAAAAAAAACTATGCTATACCATAAATATGTTATCAGACTGTCATCTTATGAATTTGTTTGTTGGTTAGTGGCTATATATATTTTCATTTAGTCGAATTAGTGATAGCTACTGACGCAGGAAAAAACTGTTGGAGTAAAAAAATGGTGTCTTTTGCTAACGTGTTTAGCTAATAGATTTACATATTGTGTCTTCCCTGTAAAACATTTTAAAAATCTGAAATGGTGGCTTTATTCACAAGATCTGTGTCTTTCATTGGGTGTCTTGGACTTGTGATTTAATGATATTTAGATGCTACTATTTAATTGTGACGCTATGCTAACGATGCTAATCAGTGTGGGGGGGGGGGGGGGGGGGTGCTCCCGAATCCGGGTTAGGTACTCGGTAGAGGTTAACAAGTCCAATACTGTCATAACTGTCGCTCTCCTCATCCTCGGAAGAGGTGAGGAGAGAAGGATCTTCGGACCAAAATGCGGAGTCAGGGAAATATGCCATCTTTATTTTATAACGAAAACCGATGACACGAAAACAAACACTTTAACCAACTACAAAATAAGAAAACGACGTACAACGGAACCTGAACATAAACTCACATCAACAAACGTAAACTCACGAACAGGAACGTACATCAAAACGAACGAACAGCCAAACAGCTCCAAAAGTGAATACATCGAACATAACGAAGACATCACAGGAGACAATCACCCACAAACAAACAGTGAAAATGCCCTACCTAAATATGACTCTTGATTAGAGGAAAATGCAAACCACCTGCCTCTAATCAAGAGCCATACCAGGCAAACCGAAACCAACATAGAAACAGATAACATAGACTGCCCACCCAAAACACATGCCCTGACCATAAACACATAAAAAACAACATAAAACAGGTCAGGACTGTTACAAATACAGCATTTGAAAGATAAACATCTTGTTAATCCAGCCAACGTGTCCGATTTTTAAAATGTTTTACAGCAAAAACACCACGTATATTTATGTTAGTTCACCACCAAATACAAAAGAGGACAGACATTTTTCACAGCACAGGTAGCATGCACAAAGCCAACCTAACTAACCAAGATCCAACCAAACAAACCTAGAAACAACTTCCTCAGATGACAGTCCTATAACATGTTACACAATAAATCTATATTTTGTTCGAAAAATGTGCATATTTGAGCTATAAATCAGTTTTACATTGATGCTACCATCATAGCTACAGTCAGAAATAGCACAGGAGTAGCCAGAGTAAATACAGACACCAACGTCAACTACCTAATTACTCATAAAACATTTCAGAAAAATATATGGTGTATAGCAAAATGAAAGACAAAGATCTTGTGAACAGAGCCAATATTTCCGATTTTTTTAAGTGTTTTACAGCGAAAACACAATATATCGTTATATTAGCTTACTGCAATGGCTAACACACAACAGCATTGATTCCAAGTAATCGGTAGCGATAGCACAGCTCGACAGATATATTAAATAGCATCCCCAATTGGGTCCTTATCTTTGTTGATCTTCCATCAGAATGTTGTAAAGGGGTCCATTGTCCAGAACTGTCTTTGTTTGGATCCAGAACGAACTATTTCCCTCTTGAATTGGCAAGCACACTGGCCGTGCGGCGCTAACCTCTCCTTCTTGAAAAAATTCTTCCAACGCATCACGTCTAAAGTCCCGAATAAATTTAAATAATATAATTAAACTATATTGAAAAAACATACTTTAGGATGATATTGTGACATGTATCAAGTAAAATCGAAGCCGGAGATTATATTCACCTATAACAACGGTTTTCCAGGAGGCAATACAAGGTCCAACTTCGCGCCTTCGAGAATTCTTTTTATGGCGGACCTCTCACTCCAAGAGGCTGTATTCAATCCCTGAACGAGATATTCAAGTCCTTTCTGCTCTCACTTCCGCATGACACCCAGGGGAAGGCGTATGACGTGTTTCTATGGTCCCAAGTGACATGCCCTTTTATAGACAAGCTCTTGAAAAAAGACCTCGCATTTGGAAATCTCACTTCCGGATAGGAAATGGGCTGCAGAAAGAGTTCTGGTTCACTTAGAGAAATAATTCAAACGGTTTAAGAAACTAGAGAGTGTTTTCTATCCAATAGAAATGATAATATGCATATTGTACAAGCAAGAATTGAGTAGGAGGCCGTTTGAAATGGCCACCTCTTTCCAGGTTACTCAGTGCTGCCCCTTGCAGCCATAAGAAGTTAAAACTCGTTTTTCAACCACTCAACAAATTTCTTGTTAACAGACAATAGTTTTGGCAAGTCGGTCAGGACATCTACTTTGTGCATGACGCAAGTAATTTTTACAACAATTGTTTACAGACAGATTACGCTAGTTAGCATTGACTCGCAAAACTACCTCTAACTTCCTTCAGAAACTTCTACATTAATGTGGATGCTACCATGATTACGGATAATCCTCAATGAATCGTGAATAATGAGGATTGAGAAAGTTACAGAGGCATAAATATTCAACTACACACAATATACCATAATGACAAAATGTGTTTTTCAAAATTTTGGCAAATGTGTTGAAAATTAAATACATAAATATCTAATTTACAAAAGTATTTGGGACAGTGACAAATGTTTTGTTGTTTTGGCTCTGTACTACAGGCTCTGATACAATGACTATGAGGATAAAGTGAAGCCTGTCAGCTTTAATTTGATGGTATTTTCTTCCATATTGGGTAACTTGTAATTTTTGTGTGGAAATTACAGTACTTTTTATACCCCCTGAAGGTATTGGGACAAATTAACTTATACACAGCGCATTCAGAAAGTATTCAGACCCCTTGACTTTTTCCACATTTTGTCACGTTACAGCCTTATTCAAAAAATATTTAATTGTTTTTTTCTCTCATCAATCTACACACAATACTCCATAATGACAAAGAAAAACAGGTTTTTAGAAATGTTTGCACATTTATTAGAAATAAAAAACTTTGTATTCAGACCCTTTACTCTTTGTTGAAGAACCATTGGCAGCAATTACAGAATGGAGTCTTCTTGGGTGTGACGCTACAAGGTTGGCACACCTGTATTTGGGAAGTTTCTCCCATTCTTCGCTGCAGATCCTCTCAAGCGCTGTCAGGATGGATGGGGCACGTCGCTGCAAATCTATTTTCAGGTCTCTCCAGATGTTAGATCAGGTTCAAGTTCGGGCTCTGGCCGAAGCCACTCCTGCGTTGTTTTTGCTGTGTGCTTACGGTCATTGTCCTGTTGGAAGGTGAACCTTTGCCACAGTCTGAGGTCCTGAGCGCTCTGGAGCAGGTTTCGTCAAGGGTCTCTCTGTACTTTGCTCCGTTCATCTTTCCCTCGATCCTGACTAGTCTCCCAGTCCCTGCCACTGAAAAACATCCCCACAGCATGATTATTCCACCACAATGCTTCACAGTAGGTATGGTGCCAGGTTTCCTCCAGAAAATATGCTTGGCATTCAGGCCAAAGGGGCTGGAGACAAAAGTTCAATCTTGGTTTCATCAGACCAGAGAATCTTGTTTCTTATGGTCTGAGAGTCCTTTCGGTGCCTTTTGGCAAACCCCAATCAGGCTGTTATGTGCCTTTTACTGAGGAGTGGCTTCGGTCTACCCACTCTACCATAAAGGCCTGATTGGTGGAATGCTGCAGAGATGGTTGTCCTTGTGGAAGGTTCACCCATCTCCACAGAGGACCTCTGTAGCTCTGTCAGAGTGACCATTTGTCACACCCTGATCGGTTTGACCTGTCTTTGTGATTGTCTCCACCCCCTCCAGGTGTCGCCCATCTGCCCCATTAGCCCCTGTGTATTTATACCTGTGTTCTCTGTTTGTCTTGTGCCAGTTCGTCTTGTTTGTCAAGCCAACCAGTGTTTTTGTGTTAGACTGGTTTTTGACCCTTGTCTGTCCTGACCCTGTACCCACCTGCCTGACCATGCTGCCTGTCCCTGACCCTGAGCCCGCCTGCCGTCCTGTTCCTCTGCCCCTGTTGCTGTAATAAACATTGTTACTTCGACACGGTCTGCATCTGGGTCTTACCTTGATTCCTGATAATATGAACTGGCCATGATTGACCCAGCAGACCTGGGCCAAATACGCAACGCCCTCTCCACCCAGGGAGCCACCATCGTGCACAAGGAATTGCTTCATGGCCTTGTGGAGGGGGTCCAAACGTTGGCTGAATGCCATGAACGGGCGTTGGACAGTTTGCTGGAGCAAATCCACAGGTTGTCTGGGAGGCCACCTACCACTGTGGTAAACCCACAGCTCCTCCGCGACTTAGCTGTTAGCAGCGCCGTCTCATCGGTCACTCCACCTTCTCGGGAGCCCTGCTTACCTCCTCCGGAACGCTTCAATGGAGAGCAGAGTATCTGTCAGGCATTCCTAGCTCAGTGTGCCCTCGTCTTCGAGCTTCAGCCCTCCTCCTTCCCCTCGGATCGCTCCAAGATAGCCTACCTTATCACGCTGATGTCCGGGAGGGCTCTCACTTGGGCTACTGCCGTGTGGGAGCAACACCTGGCCATATGCGCATTGGGTTCTTGGTCACCTCCCTGACCAATGCCCTTCTCCCCTGATTGCTCAGTTTGGTTGGGCGGACAGCTCTAGAAAGTCTTGGTGGTTCCATACGTCTTCCATTTTAAGAATGATGGAGGCTACTGTGTTCTTGGGGATCTTTAATTCTACAGACAGTTTTTGATTCCCTTCCCCAGATCTGTGCCTCAACACAAACCTGTCCCGGAGCTCTACGGACAATTCCTTCGACCTCATGGCTTTGTTTTTGCTCTGACATGCACTGTCAACTGTGTGACCTGATATAGACAGGTCTGGGAAAATGGTGCCGGATGGGATGGCTGCCGATTTACGGACTCCTAACCAACTGTGCTATTTTGTGTGTGTTTTTGCATTGTTTTTAACTTATTTTGTACATAATGTTGATGGTACCGTCTCTTACTACCAAAAGAGCTTCTGAATATCATAAAAGAAATTATTCACCTCGAATTGGATGAAGATAATGAGTTTGACGCAAAGAATATAATGGTACTCCCGGACAAGGCCCAAATCCCCATAATTTGCATGAAGGAAAGAAGGAGATACCGGGGGCGCAGATCAGGATGCCTTGTGAGAATTCGTCAGCGAGTGGATAACCGACCTCTACCATCCGTTCTATTGGCCAATGTGCAATCACTGGAGAATAAACTGGATGATCTCCATTCGAGTTTATCCGACCAACATTAACTTCTCTAGGATAGGGGGCAGCATTTTCACATTTGGATGAAAAGCATACCCACATTCAACTGCCAGCTACTCATCCCCAGAAGATGAGATATGCATATTATTAGTAGAGTTGGATAGAAAACACTCTGAAGTTTCTAAAACTGTTTGAATCATGTCTGTGAGTATAACATAACTTATTTAGCAGGCGAAACCCAGAGGACAGACCATTCAGATTTTTTTTTTTTAGGTCAATCTCTTTTCAATGGATTTTCATTGGGAATACAGATTTCTAATTGTCCTTCTTGCAGTTCATACCGCTTCCACTGGATGTCAACAGTCTTTAGAAATTGGTTGAGGGTTTTTCCTTTGTGTAATGAAGAAGTACGGCAATCTTGAACGAGGGTCACTCGAAGTTTCCTGTTTGTTAGAGGCGCATGACCAGAAGGCTAGCTCCAGTTTGTTTTAATCCTGTATTGAACACAGATCATCCCCTCTTCAATTGTATCGATTATTTACGTTAAAAAATACCTAAAGTTGTATTACAAAAGTAGTTTGAAATGTTTTGGCAAAGTTTACAGGTAACTTTTGAGATATTTTGTAGTTACGTTTCACAAGTTGGAACCGGTGTTTTTCTGGATCAAACGAGTCAAATAAATTGACATTTTGGATATATATCGACGGAATTAATCGAACAAAAGGACCATTTGTGATGTTTATGGGACATATTGGAGTGCCAACAACAGAAGCATTAATAATTTTTTTATTTCTGCTTTTTGTGTCGCACCCTCCTATGAGTGTCATCTGATAAAGATCATCAAAGGTTAGTGATTAATTTTATCTCTATTTCTGCTATTCTTTACTCCTCTCTTTGGCTGGAAAAATGGCTGTTTTTCTGTGGCTATGTACTGACCTAACATAATCGCAATGTGTGCTTTTGCCGTAAATCCTTTTTGAAATCAGACATGTTGGCTGGATTCACAACAAGTGTAGCTTTAATTTGGTGTCTTTCATGTGTGATTTCATGAAAGTTAGATTTTTATAGTAATTTATTTGAATTTGGCACTCTGCATTTTTACTGGCTATTGGCCAAGTGGGACGTTAGCGTCCCACATATTCCAGACAAGTTAAACACTGTAATATCTTATGTTTCACGAGTCGTGGCTGAACGACGACATGGATAATATACTCTAGACCACTAGAGTAAAAAAAACTCAAGACCACTTTTTCTCCACACATGGAGACGCATACACAGCTCTCCCTCGCCCTCCATTTGGTGAATCTGACCATAATTCTATGCTCCTGATTCCTGCTTACAAGCAAAAACTAAAGCAGAAAGTACTAGTGACTCACTCAATAAGGAAGTGGTCAGATGACGTGGGTGCTACTCTACAGGACTGTTTTGCTAGCAGAAACTGGAATATGTTCCGAAATTCATCAAATGGCATTGAAGAGTATAAACCTCAGTTACCGGCTTCATCAATAAGTGCATTGATGACGTTGTCCCCACAGTGACCGTACGTACATACCCCAACCAGAAGCCATGAATTACAGACAACATCCGCACCGAGCTAAAGGGTTATAGCCTTGATATTGTTATTTTATTGTTGCTATTTTATTTTTTGCTTTAGTTTATTTAGTAAATATTTTTCTTAACTCTTGTTTTTCTTAACTGCATTATTGGTCACGGGCTTGTATGTCACAAGTTACTAGGTGTGGAAGGTAGGAGTCAGGCGCAGAGAGCAGAGGGTTCAATAAAAGACCATTTATTCTCTCCGTCACAAAAACGGTCACACCAAACACAGGGCGCAGCAACACTGACCTGCCCAAACACACAGGGCAAAACGATCCGGAGAGAAAATACATCCAACACCGACAGTGAACACAAAATAATCCCACACAAACCCAAGCGGGCCTAACAGGCTTACATAGACCAGAAATCAAGAAACACAAAAGAAACAGGTGCAACTAATAAGACTAAACCAACAGACAAGGGAAAAAGAGATCGGTGGCGGCTAGTAGGCCGGTGACGACGACCGCCGAGCGCCGCCCGAACAGGCAGGGGAGCCACCCTCTGCGGGAGTCGTGACATTGTAAGTAAGCATTTCACGATGAGGTCTACACCTGTTGTATTCTGCACATGTGACAAATGACATTTGATTTGATTTTAATTCTACTACAAACTATTACCTTCTACAAGGGCAAACCCAGCCGTGAGCTGCCCAGTGATGCGATCTTACCAGACAGGCTAAATGCCTTTTATGCTCACTTCGAGGCAAGCAACACAAAATGCACTTCGAGGCAAGCATGCATGAGAAGACCAGCTGTTCCGGACGACAGGGCGATCACGCTCTCGGTAGCAGATGTGAGCAACATCTTTAAACAGGTCAACATTCACAAGGTCGCGGGGCCAGATGGATTACAAAGACGTGTAGTCAGTGCATGCGCAGACCAACTGGCGAGTGTCTTCCCTGACATTTTCAACCTCTCCCTGACCGAGTCTGTAATACCAACATGTTTCAAGCAAATATATATTTATATTTCCGGACTCTGACATTGCTCGTTCTGATATTTCTTAATTTCTTTCTTTTACATTTATTGGATTGTTATTGCTTGATATTACTGCACTGTTACAGCTAGAAACACAAGCATTTCGCTGCAACTGAGATAACATCTGCAAATCTGTGTACATGACCAATAAACGTTCATTTGATTTGATTTGATTTTGATTTGATCAAGCTTGTCATGAATAATGTGCCAATTGAGCAGGTTGAGGAGACTAAACTGCTCGGTGTAACCTTAGATTGTAAATTGACAAAGTTTTTCATAAGTTTCTGCTGGGGGTGCAGAGCTGTTGACTGGGGTAGTGGTAGCCAGGTGGAAAGCATGGCCAGTCGTAGAAAAATGCTTATTGAAATGATCGATTATTGTGGATTTATCGGTGGTGACAGTGTTTCCTATTCTCAGTGCAGTGGACAGCTGGGAGGAGGTGCTCTTATTCTCCATGGACTTTACAGTGTCCCAAAACTTTTTGAAATTAGTGCTTCAGGATGCAAATTTCCTTTTGAAAAAGCTAGCCTTATCTTCCCTAACTGACTGTGTATATTGGTTCCTGACTTCCTTGAAAAGTTGCATATCGAGGGGGGATATTCAATGCTAGTGCAGTACGCCACAGGATGTTTTTGTTCTGGTCAAGGGCAGTCAAGTCTGGGTTGAACCAAGGGCTATATCTGTCTTAGTTCTACATTTTTTGAATGGGGCATGCTTATTTAAGATGGTGATGAAAGCACTTTTAACTTGGGGACAAGTTAGAGAAACCAGGCAATGTAGGGAATAGGGCTCTAATTGGGACTCAGGTATTGTCTCCGTGTGGGCTACTCTGACAGTCAATAACATCAAAGAACCTGCAGCCATTACTTACCCATAAGGCACTGCAGCAGACCAATCTATTTGTCTGCAGGGTAGCATAGTGGTTAGAGCGTTGGACTAGTAACCAAAAAGGTTGCATGTTCAAATCCCCCGAGCTGACAAGGTACAAATCTGTCGTTCTGCCCCTGAACAGACAGTTAACCCACTGTTCCTGGGCCGTCATTGAAAATAAGAATTTGTTCTTAACATTGAAAATAAGAATTTGTTCTTAACTGACTTGCCTAGTTAAATAAAGGTAAAATAAATACAAAAATATTATGCATAAATATTACTGTTACCAATAACTGAGCCCCCACCCACACACACACACGCACGTGCATGCGCACGCACGCACACACACGCACGCACGCACACACACACACATGCCTGTCAAGACTTTACAGTGCGATAGCTAGAGTTGGATAATGAAGGTATTGAGAGTGTTATCAACGTCTGTGTAGTAACTAAGCATCACTGTCTCTATATAACGGCCATTGCCTCCATATTTCAGCGTATAACGAACACCTAATTGAGCACTTATGTATTTGCCTATTGACAAGCCGCACCAACACATCCTCATAACAAGCTACTGGATCAAAGGAAGAGTAGGAGATATGAGAGGAGATATTGCTCTATATTCCTTAATCATGTTGGTGTTTATGCTCCATTAAAATGTTTTACTGCATGTTTTATGACGGCTCCAACAGGTTATAAACATGTTATTACACTGTAACAGCTGGTGAACTGAAGCGGACCGGGAGATAATTGTCCCTAGAGTGAGTTGTGAATCCCCTCTCAGTGCTGCCAACAAGCCCCCTGGACTTGGCATAGCTCTCCCCCCATTTAAAAGCAAATTTCTTCTCTCTCTCTCTCTGTGTGTGTGTGTGTGTGTGTGTGTGTGTGTGTGTGTGTGTGTGTGTGTGTGTGCGTGCGTGCGTGCGTGCGTGCGTGCGCGCGCGCGCGCGCGCGTTCATGCGTGCGTGCATGTGTGTGTAGGGACCAGCAGTACTGAGTTGGACCCGGATCAGTGCCTTCAGTGTTTATTTGGCCTCCATTATCTTTTATTTGCAGGCTGATGCTTTCTCTTGGCAAGCAAGGGATAGGCAGTAATTCAGCATCACACTCTCTCTCTCGCCATCCACCGTCTGTCTGTGAGGGAATGCAGCCTGCCTCCCCGCTATGCCAAGCCACTTTAGTCTTTATACATATTAATGCACATAAGTATACATAAAGTCGTGCATACAGTACATAAACAACACAACGACATCATTCCGACGTTCACATGCTTGATATGAAGAGTTTATTTCCACAACGCTTTATCCACCAATTTTTCACATTTGTGTTTTTTCATCAGGAGTGATGGGTTATGGGTACCTTCATGTGTGTAAAATATTACTGTTCTCAGATCTTTTATTCATAGATTTTAGATGTGTATGAAAATATGTTTTTTTCTAAACGCTATATATCCATTGTTTATCTGGAATGGAATGTTCCTCTCCTGTATATTTGACTGTGATATGTGGTTGTCTCACCTATCTTAAGATGAATGCCCTTAAGGCCTTTCCAGACTGTACGATTTTAGCCGCCTTATGCCACAATTTTGCTGTCCCAGACAAAACGTCCACATCTTGGGCAAATTCTTAGGTTGTAAATGATTGCCGGATGTCTTGGCTCGTTCAACGTGACAGGGTCTAGGTCTGCCAATGAATTACCACCAGGTGAGGTCGTAGGCTCCAACAAAGTTTTGACAGTTTCCGATTGTTTTTCCGTTATCGTGTAGTGTGGCTGGTGTTACAAGCCGATTCCTGCCGCCAGTGAGTATACACGTAATAACACGATTATTGTGAATAGTCCCGTAATTGTAAATAAGAATCTGTTCATAACGGACTTGCCTAGTTAAATAAAGGTTAAATATATATTTTTTAAACGGTTTACTTGCTCTGCGTCAAGAACGATTTCCATAATAATTGTGTTTGCATGACACCAGTGGCAATTTTAGCATGTAAATCTTGGTGATGCAAACACGACAGAAAAGCCACAACACAACACAATACTAAACAATACATTAGTTGTCAAAGACTCCAGCCACCCAAGTCATAGACTGTTCTCTCTGCTACCACACGGCAAGCGGTACCGGAGCGCCAAGTCTAGGTTCAAGAGGCTTCTAAACTGCTTCTACCCCCAAGCCATTAGACTCCTGAACATCTAGTCAAATGGCTACCCAGACTATTTGCATTGCATCCCCCTCCCCTCTTTACACCACTGCTACTCTCTGTTGTCATCTATGCATAGTCACTTTAATTAACTCTACCTACACATACATACTACCTCAACTAAACGGTGCCCCCGCACATTGACTCTGTATCGGTACCACCCTGTATATGGTCTCGCTATTGTTATTTTACTGCTGCTCTTTAATTACGTGTTACTTTTATTTCTTATTCTTATCCGTTTTTTTAAACTGCACTGTTGGTTAGAGGCTTGTAAGTAAGCATTTCACTGTAAGGTCTACACCTGTTGTATTCGGTGCATGTGACTATTAAAATTTGATTTGATTTGAAATGCACTATAATGTTTACAAACGGTACCCACGGAGTCCCAACAGCAGTCCTAAAACCTTACCACTGCTATATCTGGCTATAAGCGGAGCCTTGTCTTGCAGCAAAACTGTTCACTTAGCCTCATTTACTGACTTTTTAAAAACATAGCTGGTATGGCTGACTTGCTTAAACATATGGGGTTTCTACTGACAATTGAGATGTACAAACTATGGCATAAGGGGAAGACGAGCAGATAAGAGGCAATCCATAATTTCGATTAAGACATTAATGAGTGAGCAAGGACGGACATAGTCAATATAACTATTTATTCAGCACTTTTGAAATGTACAGCGACAGAATTCAGAACATGGACGGTTCTGTCACGTCCTGACCATAGTTCTTATGTGTGTTGCTTGTTTTAGTGTTGGTCAGGACGTGAGCTGGGTGGGCATTCAATGTTGTGTGTCTAGTTTGTCTGTTTGTGTGTTTCTGTGTTCAGCCTAATATGGTTCTCAATCAGAGGCAGCTGTCAATCGTTGTCCCTGATTGAGAATCATATATAGGTGGCTTGTTTTGTGTTGGGGATTGTGGGTGGTTGTCTCCTGTGTCAGTGTTTGTGCCACACGGGACTGTGACGGTTAGTACTTTTGTTGTTTTGTATTCTTGTCTAGTTTTCATGTCATTAAATTATGGAAACTTACCACGCTGCACATTGGTCCTCCGATCCTTCTCGCCTCTCCTCGTCTAAGGAGGAGGACGACTTAGACTGCCGTAACAGAACCACCCACCAAACTCGGACCAAGCAGCGTAGCTACGGGCAGCAGCGGCAGCAGCAGCAGCAGCGGGACCAGGAGGAATGGACTTGGGAGGATGTGTTGAACGGAAAAGGTTGTTACACATGGGAGGAGATCCTGGCTGGAAGGGATTGCCTTCCATGGGAACAGGTGGAGGCAGCTAGGAGAGCGGAGGCAGCTGCGAAAGGGAACCGGCGTTATGAAGGTACGCGGCTAGCAAGGAAGCCCGAGAAGAAACACCAAACATTTCTTGGGGGGGGGGGGGGGGGGGGGGGTACGGGCAGACACCGTGCTATGCGGAAGAGCGCACGGTGTCTCCTGTACGTGTGTATAGCCCGGTGCAGGTTATTCCACCTCCCCGCACTGGCCGGGCTAGATTGAGCATTGAGCCAAGTGCAATGAAGCCGGCTCAACATATCTGGCCTCCAGTACGTCTCCTCGGGCCGGTGTACATGGCACCAGCCTTACGCATTGTGTCCCCGGTTCGCCAATACAGCCCAGTGCGGGTTATTCCACCTCCCCGCACTGGACGGGCTACGGGGAGCATTCAACCAGGTAAGGTTGGGCAGGCTCGGTGCTCAATGGAGCCAGTACGCCTGCACGGTCCGGTATATCCGGCGCCACCTTCCCGCCCCAGCCCAGTACCACCAGTGCCTACACCACGCACCAGGCTTCCAGTGCGTCTCCAGAGCCCTGTTCCTCCTCCACGCAATCTCCCTGTGGTGCGTGTCTCCAGCCCAGTAACTCCAGTTCCGGCACCACGCACCAAGCCTCCTGTGCGTCTCCAGAGCCCTGTACGCACTGTTCCTTCTCCCCGCACTCGCCCTGAGGTGCGTGCCCTCAGCCCGGTACCACCAGTGCCGGTACCACGCACCAGGCCTATAGTGCGCCTTGAGAGTCCAGTGTGCCCTGTTCTTGCTCCCCGCACTAGCTTTGAGGTGCGTGCCTCTAGTCCGGTACCACCAGTTCCGGCACCACGCACCAGGCCTACTGTGCGTCTCCAGAGCCCTGTACGCACTGTTCCTTCTCCCCGCACTCGCCCTGAGGTGCGTGCCCTCAGCCCGGTACCACCAGTGCCGGTACCACGCACCAGGCCTATAGTGCGCCTCGAGAGTCCAGTGTGCCCTGTCCCTGCTCCCCGCACTAGCTTTGAGGTGCGTGTCTCCAGTCCGGTACCACCAGTTCCGGCACCACGCACCAGACCTACTGTGCACCTCAGCAGGTCAGAGTCGGCCGTCTGCCCAACGCCACCTGCACTGCTCGTCTGCTCAACGCCGCCTGCACTGCTCGTCTGCCCAGCGCCGTCTGAGCCATCTGCCTGCCCAGCGCCGTCTGAGCCATCCGTCTGCCCAGCGCCGTCTGAGCCATCCGTCTGCCCAGCGCCGTCTGAGTCATCCGTCTGCCCAGTGCCGTCTGAGCCATCCGTCTGCCCAGCGCCGTCTGAGCCATCCATCTGCCCAGCGCCGTCTGAGCCGCCTGTCTGTCCCGAGCCGTTAGAGCCGCCCGTCTGTCCCGAGCTGTTAGAGCCGTCCGTCAGGAGCCGCTAGAGCCGTCCGTCAGTCAGGAGCCGCCAGAGCCGCCAGGCAGTCAGGAGCTGCCAGAGCCGCCAGCCAGTCAGGAGCTGCCAGAGCCGCCAGCCAGTCAGGAGCTGCCAGAGCCGCCAGCCAGTCAGGAGCTGCCAGAGCCGCCAGCCAGTCAGGAGCTGCCAGAGCCGCCAGCCAGTCAGGAGCTGCCAGAGCTGCCCTCCAGTCATGAGCTGCCCTCCAGTCATGAGCTGCCCGCCCGTCATGAGCTGCCCGCCCGTCATGAGCTGCCCGCCAGTCATGAGCTGCCCGCCAGTCATGAGCTGCCCTCCAGTCATGAGCTGCCCTCCAGTCATGAGTTGCCCTCCAGTCATGAGCTGCCCCTCAGCCCGGAGCTGCCCCTCAGTCCGGAGCTGCCCTTAGTCCGGAGCTGCCCTTAGTCCGGAGCTGCCCTTCCGTCCGGAGTTGCCCCTCTGTCCTGAGCTACCTCTCTGTCTTGAGCTACCTCTCTGTCCTGAGCTACCTCTCTGTCCTGAGCTGTCTCATCAATTATGTGGGGACCTTGGTGAGGATTCCTAGGTCAAGGTCGGGGGCGAGGGTCGCCACTCAAAGGACGCTAAGGAGGGGGACAAAGACAATGGTGGAGTGGTGTCCTCGTCCTGCCTGCGCCGGAGCCGCCACCGCGGACAGATGCCCACCCAGACCCTCCCCTTGAGGTTTAGGGGTCCGTTCGGAGTCCGCACCTCGGGAAGGGGGTACTGTCACGTCCTGACCATAATTCTTATGTGTGTTGCTTGTTTTAGTGTTGGTCAGGACGTGAGCTGGGTGGGCATTCTATGTTGTGTGTCTAGTTTGTCTGTTTCTGTGTTCAGCCTAATATGGTTCTCAATCAGAGGCAGCTGTCAATCGTTGTCCCTGATTGAGAATCATATATAGGTGGCTTGTTTTGTGTTGGGGATTGTGGGTGGTTGTCTTCTGTCTTTGTGTTCTGCACCAGATAGGACTGTTTTCGGTTTTCACATTTATTGTTTTGTTGTTTGTAGTGTTCACAAATTCTTTATTGAATTATGTTGAACACTAGCCGCGCTGCGTTTTGGTCCTCTCCTTCATCCCAGGAAGAAAACCGTAACAGGTTCTTGCAGTATTCTCCCTGTACACCAAGTCAGAGCCTTAGGATAAATAAAGGGGGCCTATAAGCAGACAATGAAAGGTCTTACAATATTCAATGATTGCATTTCTTTAAAACAGACTATAGGCTACATGTGCACCACCAAGTCAGAACAGTAGGCTAAATTATGAGGGGAAAAGGGACCAAATTATTAGGAAGAGGCACATGGGCTACTAACAGCTTACTACAGAACATACTCTTAGTATTACTTTCTTAGCTACAGTATACATATCTCCCTGGCATATTACATCATTTATGCAGCAACATACAAGACATTTTTGGACTCACCTTGTTGTGCTGTGCTCACTTGAACAGGAAGGTGGTGAGGCAGTCCTTCGTGGGCAAATTATGTCATCAAAGTCTGGCATTCTCTGGATTTATAGTGCTTTCAAGACAACTGGGATGACGTCAGTGATCTTCAGGTTGGAGCTCTAGAAAGAGGCCCGAGTTCCCGACTTGCAATTCCGAGTTGCATGACCGTTCAAAACGTATTTTCCCATTCAGAGCTCATTTTCTTCCGAGTTCCCAGCTTTCTTGAATTCACTGAAGTCTGAGATTTCCCAGTTCCGAGTTTCCAGTTGTTTTGAGCACGGCAGAAGTCATGCAGGATTGACAGCATGGCCAATGTTGAATGTTTATCCTTTTAAGCTTGGAAAGAGACCCTTAACCCAGACTTGGACCACACACTCACTCCACTGAAGAGCAGGCTAGTGATTACTTTGCAGTGCTTGCAGTTAGCCACTGATTCCTTCCAAACCACTCATTGTTGAATTTGCAATTTCAAACTTGTTTCTGTCCAATGGCCGATGAGCACCGATACGTTTTATCTATCATTCCTTTTCATTGTTTCTTTTAAGACAAGGATTGAAAAGGATTTGCCAGTAGATTGTCGACTTGATTCATAATGATGACTGCTGTCTTGCTAGCTAAGATTTTGAAAGTATGATGTTGACATGATAAGTTCAATCAAAGCTACTGTAGATATAACGTGATTTGACTTAATTTTATCTGTGGCCAATGAACTTGAGCCTTCATGTAACTCTATGGCAGCACCCAAGGAACTTGAATTTTTTTAGCTCTACCCATAGATTTTGCGGTGACGTAGTGTTCCCATGAATGACAGAACACTGAGCCAATCACGGTGCAACTATAGAACATTACGAACCCCTACGCTCCGAATTTTCCACTGGCTGCCCACCACCACAGAAAGCACTGAGTTAGGCTCAAACACCTGCATTTTGGAGCTGCCTTACTCAAGAAAGCAAAAAGATACCAAGTTATTATGCAGCTTTATTAACTCAATTATACATCTTTTTTTTTACGTTGTTTGCAAAATGATATGTGACACGTATTAATGCCAAAATAACATGCAAAACAGGCAACAACAAAAAAACAGATGGGGCTCAAAACAGGTGAGGCTCTGATGGGATTTTGATAAATGCACAAAATCGGCAATCAAAATAAACAGAAGCCTATTTGATTCTGAGTTATATAAAGTTTGCATGTGACAACTATTTCTAAGATGCATGCTTTCAGTTTTTCCAAACTCACTTCACTCGCTCATAAGCATAGAGTGAGGATTGTGCTGCTGGTGCCGGCACATGCGCAGATCAAATACCCTGCTCTAGTTGACGTAGCCTACTTTGGCTGACGTGGCCTAGCAGAATGTGATGACAGAACTGAAGCAAATTGTACAATCTGGCCAGGTTGATATCAAGATTGTAATTCGGTAACATCGCACAGTGTGACATGATAAACGTAAAAGACTGAATCCGAGTTACATGATTATTTGTCTCTCTGAAAACGAAACCATCAAGTGATAGATTGTAAACAAATACACTTCTTTCATTGAACAACCCCATGCCATGATTAGATAGTGAAAAAACACACCAATCTCTTTAATCATTTCTTTAAACAATAAAAGATAATTTACCAATATTAATGATAATGGATATATAGCAACTCTTCATATATTCTTGTTACACAGATGGTCCTTGTGAAAACACACACACACACACACACAGGGATTTGAGATTTCAGGCTTGTTTGGGGAAAACCCACTCTGACAGTTTTGAATATGTAAATGTCTTGAGCACAAAAAGGAGCTTGACAACCTGTTATTACAGCATGCCATGGGCTCCGGTACAGCAGCCAACAAAGAGAAGAATGGAGGAGGGGGAGAGAGAGAGATGGAGAGCAAAAGTAAGCGACAGGAAGAGGAATAAGGGCACACAGCACAGAGAAGACAGAGTGAGAATAAGAAGTACAGAGGGGCACAGAGAAGGAGAAAGAGAGCCAGAGAAACAAGACATAAGGCTGTGAAGCAGAAGAGAGAGAGAGCTGCAGAAATCAAGTGAAAGTAAACATGAGTGTGAAGGAGAGACAGGGACAAGAAAACTATAAAGGGAAACCAGTGGGAGAAATAGATAGAGGGGGAGAGAGAGAGAGAGAGAGAGAGAGAGAGAGAGAGAGAGAGAGAGAGAGAGAGAGAGAGAGAGAGAGAGAGAGAGAGAGAGAGAGAGAGAGAGAGAGAGAGAGAGAGAGAGAGAGATGGTGCAAACTTGCAAAGATGAGATAATGGCAAGTAGAGGGAGAGAGGAAAGAGCGAGCCCTCAGAGACACAGCCAGAGGAGCTTTGGAGTGGTGGTGCTGCTGGTTGCCTAGCGGCATGGACAGTTGCCTGGGAGATACGTGACGCTGGGGCAGGCAGGGGGAAGCAGGCAGGGGGAGGTAGGGGGGATGAAGGAGGGCTGATAATGTAGTTATTGGGGTTTAAAAAATTGCAGGAATACTACTGTAGCCAGGAGGCAAGACAAGCACAGGGAGAGACAGACAGACAGAGAAACGTCCCAACATCCCAGAGCGGCTGGAGAGGAGAGGACATGGTGGGGACGGTGACTTCTGCAGTGTCCCCTTTTTAGATCCCCAAACTCAGTTGCTGATTAGAGTCTGGCCTGGGCTGCAGACACACAGAGAGTGGTGAAGGTCGCTCGGTCCGTTTCTAACGCATTGTAGTTTGGCCCTGCCATGGCTTTTTGTCTGCCTTGTGTATTTAACCCCTCTCAGTGAGCCAGACCAGAGAACGGACAGACCCAAATGTCAAATGGTAATTTAGAGGGAAGAAGCTGCAATAAAAATAATAGATCTCACATTTTCTGGTCATTCTGTAAAGGTCAAGGGAAAATATGAAATGCCCTGGGAAGGGAACTGCAGGGAGACCAAAGGGAGGATTGGAGCTGGCACAATCACAAACCTTCCAGATGACTTTGAAAATGAAAAAGCAGCAGTTAGTTTCAAAGACTGGGCCAGACTTCTCTTCTTTTTAACTATTGTTCCCATTCACTACTGTTCAGTCATTGTGGGATTCAATCAAGTTTTTTTGTAAAATTATCCTTCGAAAGTGGAACAAAAAGACGGCTTTGACCAAAACGAACCACATCTACACTGCAACGATAATGAAGAACAAACATCTGAATTAAGATCTGTCATTAATTTTTCCTTAATTCAAACATGCAGTACTGAATGAAACATCGACTCGAGAATTTCGCACGTGCCAATAGGCCAAATTCGGACCATGTATTGAACCATTTGAATAATGAAAAAAATTGCCATCATCATTCCTGACACCTACTAATTAGGAGTTTGCTGTGGTAACACCCCCCTCTGTGAAGCTCGGGGCAGTGGGGCAGTCTGCAGTTTCTCCATAGCAACACACACACACGTTAGCACGGCATTAGCTCTGCTCCTCTCTTATTAAAACAGCAGTCTGTCTCATTGGCCGTCCCTGTCAATTAGCGGCTTTAGCTTTAGCGGACGCTTCTTTAGCCGGGGTGTGACAGAGTTGGGACAGTGGGGGGCTCAGCTCACCTCAGCCATGGCCAAGGTGGGACTCTTCTCTATCTTCCTAACCTGCATCCTGGCTGGTCCCTATAGGCTTCCCTGGCTCCTGGCTCTGTGTGTATTGAGTGTGTGATGACAGAGAGAAGGGGGCGAGAGGAGCCGCCAGAGGCTTACAGGCTGATTACAGCTCTCATTATAGACACGTCATTTCTATATGTGGAACATACCACACACACACACACCACCCCCATTGAGTCCATTATGTCAATGCCAATCGCCAATAAGCCCAATAAATGTATTTGAAAAAATCAACAAATCTCCACAATGTCATTGGGTTTATTGTCATTATAATACAATACCATTATAATACAAAATCATGCCAGTAGCCTCACCTAAATGATCAGATATTCTGTGATGACGAGATAGTGTAGAAATATCAACTGAACAGCGGGCAAATCTAAGAGCTTCCTACCATTTCTAAATCCCTCATCAATGTACAAGTGTCTCCCCACTCCTCTGCTCTCCACCATGGCCTGGTCCTGTATGGTGATGATGATCATGGAGCGTTTTCATCAGCTCATCACTGAGCCCTCCTCTCCTCTTCCCACTTGTGACATTTGGAGAGATAATTGCCAGTGAGCTGCGGCCTACTAGGCTAATGTCAACAGGCTGGGTGATGTCATGGTTGATGAGAGCACCGCTGCACCACCGACTCATGAAGGATGTGACAGTCTGTCGCTGTGACCCCGATGACCCCCCTTCTCCTTTCCTTTATCCCTGTATTCTCCACCCCTCCCTTTTCCATTCCTCCCTCCCTCTATTACCCCATCCTTCCCTCTATTCTCCCTCTCTCCCCCATTCCTTCATTCACCCACTCTCTCCCTGTCCTACCCTCCATCCCTCCCTCCACACCCTCCCCATCCCACCCTCCCTCTCCTCCTGAGGGGCAGTGAGCCCTGGAGAGGCAGGTCCAGACCCAGACTCAGGCGGAGTCCCAGGCAGGGTGACAGTCAGTCAGGCTAGGGAGCCCAGCTCACGGTGGCGCCGCCTGCCTGTCTGCTTGCCTGCAAGCCTAACGAGGTCCCACAGGTCGTAAAGTACACAGCGGGTGGCAGCGGTGCAGGCCACTATAGGGGAGTGTGTGTGTTTGTCTCAAACACTCTGCCTCGTCTCCCTTGTCTCCCTCCTCACTGAACAGGGACAAAGAAAGCATGTGTGACTACAGTAGAGTATATCCCTTATATAGCATGTCTCATATGACAGGGACTGTGTTAGGATCAGTGATCATATTAAATCTATTGAATATAAACAACTGTGTGCCTACTGTTGGATGCATGCAGTGTCTCGATGTAGCTTATATTTTGACCACTGCCCATTGGTCTCGGCTGAGTCGGCTGCAAAAACCTAAGATTGTGGTGTTTGAACTAGGATTCTCATATCTATCTTAGTGCTTTCTGTGAGCCGGGTGCTTGCCATGTCACCCAGCCAGACCTATTGAGGGACCTAGCAAATGTCAAACAGTCATAAAAAGAGGGGAAAATGCCCGTCGCAATAAAAACAGCAATGAATAGACCACCCATTTGCGGGTCACTGTCTGGAAAGGTCAGGCAGCTTTAAACATTACCCACCATTTCCACACACACAAACACACACACACACACACACACACACACACACACACACACACACACACACACACACACACACACACACACACACACACACACACACACACACACACACACACACACACGCTATGGCTGGGTGGATTGATGGTCAACTGACATTACAGCTGTCAGACTACACCAGGATGGACCAGGCAGCTGAATTGATCTCTCTGGCCTTTTATTTTAGAGATGGTCTTGGTTTTATAGAATGCAGTGGACACAGTCCAGACCACATCTGTCACACATGGTCATGTCAATATCCCAGCTCTAGAAAGAACATATGGATTATGGGAATTATGCCAATTTGATATGTATGCGTACAGTATACAGTGTGATATGTTGCTGACCAGAGTGAAATTAATTTCTACCTGAGTGGACAATACATATCGTATATACAGACCCAGTATATACAATTGACAAAAACCTCCAGCTTATTGAGGTCCTGTAGCATCACAGATATACACTGAATGCAGAAATCATTAAGAACAGATTCCTAATATTGAGTCCCCCCCCTTTGTGCCCTCAGAACAGCCTCAATTCATCGGGACATGGACTCCACAAGGTGTTGAAAGCGTTCCACAGGGATGCTGGCCCATGTTGACTCCAATGCTTCCCACAGTTGTGTAAAGTTGGCTAATGTCCTTTGGGTGGTGCACCATTCTTGATACACATGGGAAAGTGTTGAGCAGGAAAAACCCAGCAGTGTTGCAGTTCTTGACACAAACCGGTACACCTACTACCATACCCTGTTCAAAGGCACTTTGTCTTGCCCATTCACCCTCTGAATGGCACACATTCACAATCCGTGTCTCAATTGTCTCAAGGCTTAAAAATCCTTCTTTAACCTGTCTCCTCCCCTTCATCTGCCAGCAGCATACCACCCTGCATACCACTGCTGGCTTGCTTCTGAAACTAAGCAGGGTTGGTCCTGGTCAGTCCCTGGATGGGAGACCAGATGCTGCTGGAAGTGGTGTTGGAGGGCCAGTAGGAGGCACTCTTTCCTCTGGTCTAAAAAATATCCCAATGCCCCAGGGCAGTGATTGGGGACACTGCCCTGTGTAGGGTGCCGTCTTTCGGATGGGACGTTAAACGGGTGTCCTGACTCTGAGGTCATTAAAGATCCCATGGCACTTATCGTAAGAGTAGGGGTGTTAACCCCGGTGTCCTGGCTAAATTCCCAATCTGGCCCTCAAACCATCATGGTCACCTAATAATCCCCAGTTTACAATTGGCTCATTCATCCCCCTCCTCTCCCCTGTAACTATTCCCCAGGTCGTTGCTGCAAATGAGAACGTGTTCTCAGTCAACTTACCTGGTAAAATAACGGTAAAATAAAAATAAAAAAATAAATAAATCTACACTGATTGATGTGGATTTAACAAGTGACATCAGTAAGGGATTATAGGTTTCACCTGGCCAGTCTATGTCATGGAAAGAGCAGGTGTCGTTAGATTATATACACTGAGTGTACAAAACATTATCTGACTCTCAGTATAAACCAGTGTCACAGGTTCATACAATAAAAGTAACCTACATCTAAAGCCAAATCTACTTCTGCTCCTTCTGATTGCTTGCGGATGTTTTCAGCAGCAGTTTACTACCTCCGTGTTTCTTTGCGTTTCCCTGCTCCTTTGTTCACCCTCTAGCCAAATCAAAAAGTTACGCTTCATTAGAAATTGAAGGTTACTTGTTGTTAATGAGAGGCCCAATTAGGAGGCTACAAAGTGCCAGCCTCGCTGGAATTACCTCCTCTACAAACACTAAATCACCTTGTTGAACCACAGCCAGGTTTCCACAGCAGTTATGCAGCCAGCCACGGACGGACGGACGGACGGACGGACGGACGGACGGACGGACGGACGGACGGACGGACGGACGGACGGACGGACGGACGGACGGACAGACAGACAGACAGACAGACAGACAGAGAAAGGCAGCACATGTGGGCAGGAGATTGGGCTGTTCCTTCCTGGGTCCTGGCTCTCAGATCTGATTGGCTGTTTGTCCCCACTGTCTGCCTCCCACTCCAGAACCATAAACCAAAAACACAGTGAAGTAAAGGGTTTGCAGTGACGTGAATAGATTTCTAAGGAACACAAGTATCAGAATAGTGTAGAGAGAATGGTGTGAGTGGTGAGAATATGGCTGTAACCAAAGGTTGACCCATGTACCTGCTGTGACACTATCCCATTGGAATCATTACCTTGAAGTGAATAGAATAGAATAGAATATAATAAAATAGAAAATAGAACACAAATAGAATACTCACTTGCCAATTAATAGTGGTTAATTGGAATAACACATTAAAGCATTCTGTAAATCCTGCTATAAAACAAACAATAAAAAACTTGTATATGCCCTAGTAACAAACAAATGAGTGATTATAATCACTGCACACCAGTTGGTGTTTTATCATGTTCAACAGCAGCAACGTAATTTCAAAGCTAACTAATGAGGAAGAGATGTCAAAATGGAAGTGGGGAGAGATGCCGTGGGAGATTGTGTGGGGGGGGGGGGGGGGGGGGGGGGGTCTGCTATAATTGGAGGAAGGAGGAGTGAAACAGAGAGAAGGAGAGAACCAGGATGAGAGTTCATAATAATGTCTAATTATAATGCCTGAATCATAGTTTTTCTCTCTCTCCTGTCATTATTATGTAACATGAGACTATAGAGAACCTGTTCCTGGAGAGGAGAAGAGAGGAGAGGAATGGGGAGGCGAGGAAAGGAGAGGAGTTGTGGATGATATAGCAGGCTTGAAGCAAACAATGTCCAAATTACTGGTTGCTAAGGACCGAGGAAAAGGGTAAGAGGCACCCTACTTTTATTTCATTTCACTTTTATTTTGAGAGGGAGTCATGTTGAGACCAAGGTATATTTTACAGTAAACCCTGTACACATCAATATTCACATCAATATGCACATCAATATTCACATCAGTACACGAAAAGCAAAGCACAATGATAGAAAACAAACACATTCTTCAGTAAAAATGTCCTCAATGAGCCTTTTGAATTGCCCTAGAGTCACCAATTCATCCAATTGTAGAGAGCCTTGGAGATTATTCCTCATCAAGTCAAGCTACATCATGTAAAGACCCATATATATAACACACACACACACACACACACACACACACACACACACACACACACACACACACACACACACACACACACACTCTGTGCTTGCCACTGTTTGTGCCGCGGTGACAGGGCCCTGTCTATGCATGGGAGCAGGTGACGGAACGGGGGAGGGAGGGAAGGAGGGGGTGATGAAGTGCTCAGCCTAGGAGCAGCAGAGCGAGACGCATCCTGACAGAGGCTGTGTCACACACAAGCGCATACGCAAACATTTGATTTTGATTTTGATAAGAACCTTCTATTACCCCTCCTACCCCTCTGTCTCTCTCTGAATTAGTGGACTGTACTATGTTTTAGACATCTATGCCTGGATGGTAGTTAGTGGATTGGACCAACTCACCACCCCCTCATTTCCCACCATGGCATGGCATCCCAAACATTCCCTCCTAGGCCCCCCTTTACCCTCCATCAGCCCTGGGCCTCCAAGCCCCTTGGCACAGCCAGTGAGAAGGGGTGGTAGTGGTGATGTTGTAGAGGGCATGGGCGGGGGTGGAAAGGGGCACTGAGTGCTAAAAACTGGATATCAGTTGATATAATGAGGTTTTGGGATCTATGGTTTGCTTCCTTTCTTCTTTCCCTTGCTCACTCTCCCTGCCACCCTCCTTCCATCTGCCCCTCACTCTACTCTCTCTCCTTCTTCCTCTACCTCCCTCCTTCTGTCTTATTTAACCCAGCATAAATGTCATAAATTAGGCTAAATGGCAAATAAAAAAAATTGTCCTCCTTCTCTCGCTCTCTCTCCTCGACTGTCTTTCTCTTCAGAGTGCCCCCTCCATCCCTGTCTCTGTCTCTCTCTCTCTCGTTCTCTCTTTCTCTTCTCTCTCTCTTCTCTCTCGTCCTCTCTCTCTCTTCTCTCCATTTATCTCTCTCCTCCCTCTCATTCGTTTCCCGCTTGCTCTCTGCTCATCTCTATTCAGTTTCACTGTCTTCTTCCTCTCCTCTATTATTGTGTCCTTATACACGTTTTCCCCTCTAATTTAAATGTTCACACTCTCTTAATGCTCATCTCTAAATATATCCTTACCCATAATTCCCTTTCACACCCATCCCTCTCCTTCTCGCTCCCTTTATTACCCCATTCCCTTATTCTTTCCTTACGCCCTTATTCATAATTCCCTTATTCTTCTGTTGGCTCTCTGTCTTCCTTTCTCTTGCTCTGTTTCTCCTTGCTCCAACCTCCCCTCTTTTTCTTCCCTCTCTCTTTCTCTCTTTCTTCTCATTTCTCTCTTTCTTCTTGTTCTTCTCACTTTTTCCATCATCTCTGAAACATGGGATGTCTTTTAGGTATCAGGCCTCTCTCTATCACTGCCTCTCTCTCGCTCTCTCTGTCTCACTATCCACCTCTCTCCTCTCTCTCTCTATCCTGCAGATAGGGCAGTGAGGTTGTAAGGGGGTAAGGTTATGAAGCAGGGGCAGCCACCAGAAGACAAGCCACACTGACAGGTACATCAGTCTGCGAGATATGAGGAGGACGGCACGGCGACAGGGTGAGTTTCTGGGCCCAGGCAGGGAACAGGCAGCAGGGCCCCCGCTCTCTCCATGATATCTGGGTCCAGTCACAGCAGCTGAAATGGGACATAAAACCGCTCGGCTGTGGAGAAATAAACCAACATCGGGTGCGGCAAAAGCAAGGTGTCGAGGGAAATGGTTTCATCAAGTCAAGCTCATAAAAGGCGATTTATGGGCATTGGGCTTTGGGCTTTGGCCAAGGCTGTGGCTCTGCTGCTGTGCTCATCCTCTGCTTCTCTGTTTGCGAGAGTTTGTGTCTGGCTCAGGCTCCTGACCGCTGGTTGTGTTCACAGGGGCGTAATGAAGGCCAGGGTTGTAACTCAGAGAGCTGAACAAAGAGAAAAAGGAGTTCAAACCCAGTAAAAAGATATATACAGTAGAAGGTATTTTAGCGGCAAATGATTTCAACACAGTGAGGAAGGTGTCCTGTAAAACATCAAGGTAGATTTGTTACCTTGGTGTTAGTGTGGACAGACTCTTTCTCACCTCCGCTTCCCCCCCATCCCTCTATCCCCCTCCTCCTCCTCTCACTCCCCAGGACACTGACCTGTGCAGGCAGGGAGAGGAGAGCGAGCTGCCATGGATCCTGAGAGAGAGAGAGAGAGACCACCTAAAACCACCTAAAAGGAAGCGATTCCCAAACCTTCCATAACAAAGCCATCACCTACAGAGAGATGAACCTGGAGAAGAGTCCCCTAAGCAAGCTGGTCCTAGGGCTCTGTTCACAAACACAAACACACCCCACAAAGCCCCAGGACAACAGCACAATTAGACCCAAACAAATCATGAGAAAACAAAAAGATAATTACTTGACACATTGGAAAGAATTAACAAAAAAACAGAGCAAACTAGAATGCTATTTGGCCCTAAACAGAGAGTACACAGTGGCAGAATACCTGACCACTGTGACTGACCCAAACTTAAGGAAAGCTTTGACTATGTACAGACTCAGTGAGCATAGCCTTGCTATTGAGAAAGGCCGCCGTAGGCAGACATGGCTCTCAAGAGAAGACAGGCTATGTGCACACTGCCCACAAAATGAGGTGGAAACCGAGCTGCACTTCCTAACCTCCTGCCCAATGTATGACCATATTAGAGACACATATTTCCCTCAGATCACACAGATCCACAAAGAATTCGAAAACAAATCCAATTTTGATAAACTCCCATATCTACTGGGTGAAATTCCACAGTGTGACATCACAGCAGCAAGACTTGTGACCTGTTGCCACAAGAAAAGGGCAACCAGTGAAAAACAAACACCATTGTAAATACAACCCATATTTATGCTTACTTATTTTAACTTGTGTGCTTTAACCATTTGTACATTGTTACAAACACTGTATATATGTAATATGACACTCGTAATGTCTTTATTGTTTTGAAACTTCTGTATGTGTAATGTTTACTGTTAATTCGTTTTGTTTGTTTCACTTTTGTGTATTGTCTACCTCATTTGCTTTGGCAATGTTAACACATGTTTCCCATGCCAATAAAGCCTCTTGAATTGAATTGAATTGAATTGAATTGAGAGAGAGAGAGAGAGAGAGAGAGAGGAGAGAGAGGAGGAAGAGAGAGAGAGAGAGAGAGAGAGAGAGAGAGAGAGGAGAGAGAGAGAGAGAGAGAGAGAGAGAGAGAGAGAGGGAGAGGGAGAGAGGACAGGAGAGAGAGAGAGAGAGAGAGAGAGAGAGGAGAGAGAGAGAGAGGAGAGAGAGAGGGAGAGAGAGAGAGAGAGACAGAGAGAGAGAGAGAGAGAGAGAGAGAGAGAGAGAGAGAGAGAGAGAGAGAGAGAGGGAGAGAGAGAGAGAGAGAGAGAGGCAACCAGTGAGAAACAAACACCATTGTAAATACAACCCATATTTATGTTTGTTATTTCCCCTTTCNTTTACTGTTAATTTCTTATTGTTTTTTTCACTTTTGTTTATTATCTATTTCACTTGCTTTCCCATGCCAATAAAGCCCTTTGAATTAAATTGAATTGAGAGAGAGAGAGAGAAGAGCGAGATAGATAGAGAGTTTAAAAAAAATGTATTTCACCTTTATTTAACCAGGTAGGCTAGTTGAGAACATGTTCTCATTTGCAACTGCGACCTGGCCAAGATAAAGCATAGCAGTTCGACATATACAACAACACAGAGTTACACATGGAATAAACAAAACATACAGTCAATAATACAGTAGAAAAAAAGAAAACAAAGAGTCTATATACAGTGAGTGCAAATGAGGTAAGATAAGAGAGTTGAGAGGGAGATGGGGGAGAGAGAGAGAGAGAGAGAGAAAGAGGCAGAGAGAGAGAGAAAGAAGAAAATATAGGGAAAGAGAGAGAACTTCCCGGCACCTTCTTCTTCACACCTCTCAAACAGAGCAACACACGAGGCATGACGGCCACAGCCATTGCGTGCAGGGTCACTTCGGATCTCACCAGAGACCATCCAACAGCCCCTATCCCCTACATCACCCCCTCCAACCCCGCCAAACCCCCACCCCCCTGGGCCTTGGTGGTGTCTATCACTCGTCACACATTTTCACTCTAACAGACAGGGGATACATCCGAAATGGCACCCTAGCCCCTATATAATGCACTATTTTGTACCAGGGCTCTAGTAAATAGTAGTGCACTACCAAGGGGATAGGGTGCCATTTGAGACGCTGACAGGATTAACAGCAGGACAACGACAGAGCTGACCCCCAACTCTCTGATTGGAGCTCTGTAGTATATTTAGCAGGTATTTTATTTTCTCCACAAATTAAACAATGTCCAAATTGAATAGAGTTCAGTAACAGGCTAGCAGGCTCTTACGTTATACAAGCTTGCAATCATTCAGCTAATCATTCAGCTATTTTTCTCTCCTGTCAACCTCCCTCCACCCCAGCACTCTTTCTTCTTCCCTCCCTCCCTCCCTCCCTCCCTCCCTCCCTCCCTCCCTCCCTCCCTCCCTCCCTCCCTCCCTCCCTCCCTCCCTCCCTCCCTCCCTCCCTCCCTCCCTCCCTCCCTCCCCCCACCTCCTCCCCATCTCTCTCCCATCAACCTCCACAACCCGCAAGCCCACCCCTACCCCTCCTCCTAACTCCCTCCTCCCCCTCTCTCTAGCTCTCTCCCCCTCTTTCTCGCTTTCCCTGAGATTTGACATGCAAATGAGCGCCCATTTGCATCTACCTGACTAAACAAACTGAAATTAGGGGAGACAATCAGAGCACATAAGGAGTGAGAAATTAGATCTAAAAACACCTCTCCCTAGGCTTATAAATAATGCACCATTGTGTGTTTTCAGAATCACTTCTAGCTGCTTATATTAAAAGCACACAGGTTGGCTTGTGAGTGCTGACAAGGAGAGACTAGGCCTATACACACACACTGTTATGGAAAGCAGAGACAGATCAGAGTGCTATATGGGCCCTGGTCAAAAGTAGTGTACTTAAAAGGGAACACATCCACTAAAGCACCATTTGGGACACATCCACTAAAGCACCAAGCACCTTGTTCTATCACAACCAGCATTGATTTGGACATAAAAGCTGTCCTCTCTTGAGATTACAGCAGATGTTTGTTCATTATGGTATAGTAACACCGACGTGAGCAGTCAAGGAGAAATACAGTACAGTACAGTACGGGCCTTAAGATGCACAAGGACAATACTTAAACCTAGGATGTGTCAATAAGTAGTGCACTATATAAGGAATAGGGTGTCATATGGGACACAGCCCTGTAGTGACCCAGATAAATGGAGGTCCGAAAAAAAGAACTCCTCCTTGGCTTGGACTGGAATGTCTGTTTCTACTTTTAATTAGAGAATAATATTCTGCGTGACTCCCTGCACCTGGGCAGGCTACACAGGAGCAGAATGCAAATTGAACTGAGCTTTAATTGTGTAGCAAGCACCCTCCTTCTTCACCGACTCCCCTCTTCCCCTCCTCCTCCCTCCTTTCCATCCCCTTCTCCCTCCAACTCTGCAAGTTAATTTCTGACAACTAGCACCTGGAATCTTTCAAACAAGAAGTGAATCAAAACAAAACTAATTTTGTTCCTGTCTCGTCTCAGAGGTGTCAAACTTCAAATGGAAGCCGCTCCTCCTCAGATCTGCGTCAACACTAAGCGGTGATTGGTTAAGGTGAAAGGTTGCCGCCGCTCCAGACTGAAATGGTATGGGGGACTCGCTTGGTGACTTTGTAGCAGTACTGCTGTGTGTTCAGTCTGGGAGTCTCTGTAAAGCTCCACACACACACACACACACACACGCACACACACACACATTCCAATGATTGGCGATTGCCTTGGCTGCGTAACGCCAGCGGAGGAGAGATAGAGATGGAGTGAGATGTGTGAAACAGAAGCCCCGTTTACACCTGTTTCTGGCATGTATCTGTTGTCCTGATCTCGTACATATTCTCGTACATATTCTGATTTTGCCCACATTTGTCGACGGTTGTAGAGAATCAAAAGGCATGTTGTGATCTGATTGTGATTAGATCTCCCTGACCACCTCCGGATGTAGTCGAAGACCCATCTTGTATGGATATCCTTGAAGTGTAAACGAATCCGGACAACTAACACGCATAGATTTGGCCAAATCGAATCAAATTTAATTGGTAACATACACATATTTAGCAGACGTTATTGTGGGTGTAGCAAAATGATTGTGTTCCTAGCTCCAACAGTGCAGTAGTATCTAACAATTCACAACAATACACAGACATCTAAAAGTAAAAGAATGGAATTAAGTAATATATCAATATTAGGACAAGCAATGTCAGAGTGGTATTGACTAAAATACAGTAGAATAGAATACAGTATATACATATGAAATGAGTAAAGCAGTATGTAAACGGCGGCAGGTAGTCAGGTTGCTGGATCGAATCCCCTAGCTGACAAGGTAAAAATCGGTTGTTCTGCCCCTGAACAAATCCCCAGTAGGCTGTCATTGTAAATAAGAATTTGCTCTTAACTGACTTGCCTAGTTAAATAAAGGATACATTAAAAAAAACATTAGTAAAGTGACTAGTGTTCCAATATTAAAGTGACCAGTGATTGCATGTCTATGTACGTAGGGCAGCAGGGATGAGTAACTGGGTGGTAACCGGCTAGTGATGGCTATTTAAAAGTCTGATGGCCTTGATATATAAGCTGTTTTTCAGTCTCTTGGTCCCAGCTTTGATGCACCTGGGGTGAACAGGCCGTGGCTCGGGTGGTTGATGTCCTTGATGATCTTTTTGGCGTTTCTGTGACATCGGGTGCTGTTCGTGTCCTGGAGGACAGGCAGTGATGCGTTGGACACCACCCTTTGTAGAGCCCTGCGGTTGCGGGCGGTGCAGTTGCTGTACCAGGCGGTGATACAGCCAGACAGGATGCTCTCAATTGTGCATCTGTAAAAGTTTGTGAGGTCCCTGTAAAAGTTTGTGAGGGGCCAAGCCAAATTTCTTCAGCCTCCTGAGGTTGAAGAGGTGCTGTTGCGCCTTCTTAACCACACTGTCTGTGGGGGTGGACCATTTCAGATTGTCAGTGATGAGTACTCAGAGGAACTTGGAGCTTTTCACATTCTCCACTGCTGTCCCGTCGATGTGGATAGGGTCATGCTCCCTCTGCTGTTTCCTGATGTCCACGATCAGCTCTTTCATTTTGTTGACATTGAGGGAGAAGTTCTTTTCCTGGCACCACTCCGCCAGGGCCCTCACCTCCTCTCTGTAGTCTGTCTCAACATTGTTGGTAATCAGGCCTACTACTGTTGTGTCGTCTGCAAAGTTGATGATTGAGTTGGAGGCGTGCATGGCCACGCAGTCATGGGTGAACAGGGAGTATAGGAGGGGGCCGGGCACGCACCCTGGTGGGGCCCCTGTGTTGAGGATCAGCGAAGTGGAGGTTTTGTTTCCTACCTTCACCACCTGGGGCTGGCCCGTCAGGAAAATAAATGCCCAATTTCACAGGGCGGGGTTCAGACCCAGGACCCGAGCTTATTGATGAGTTGGAGGGTACTACGGTGTTGAAGGCTGAGCTATGATCAGTGAGCAGCATTCTTACATAGGGATTCCTCTTGTCCAGTTGTGATAGGGCAGTGTGCAGCGCGATTGCGATTGCATCGTCTGTGGATCTATTGGGGCGGTTTGCAAATTGAAGTGGGTCTAGGGTGTCAGCTAAAGTAGAGGTGATATGATCCTTAACTAGCCTCTGAAAGCACTTCATGATGACAGAGTGAGTGCTACTGGGCGATAGTCATTTAGTTCAGTTATCTTTGCTTCCTTGGATACAGGAATGATGGTGGACCTCTTGAAGCAAGTGGGGACAGCAGACTGTATTAGAGCGAGATTGAATATGTCTGTACACTCCAGGCAGCTGGTCTGAGCATGCTCTGAGGATAAGGCTAGGGATGCCGTTTGGGCCGGGAGCCTTGCGAAGGTTAACATGCTTAGATGTCTTACTCACGTCGGCCACGGGGAACGAGAGCCCATGTTCCTTGGGAGCGGGTCGCGTTGGTGGCACTGTGTTATCCTCAAAGTGGGCAAAGAAGGTGTTTATTTCAGTTGCTATATAGTAGATATGAAAATAACACATTGCTATTATAATGCAATACTTTTCGATGTTTGGATAATGCGTTGCGACATTCAGAGATGCACACAGTTTTCACTGTCTGCAATAGGGCCTAAGTGTCATTTGTATTTATACTGTGCAATAATTGTATTTTGTACACACATCCAGATACTCAGCTCATTTGTGCGGTGACTTAATTTGCATACAGAGAGGGACCAGTGATTCTGGTCACAATGGGCCCGATTCCGTTTTAGGAAATTATGCCTTTCTTACTTATGCCTTTCCTAAACACTTTTCAGTAGTTGGTATTCAGACTTACCATATTAAGGTGCTTAACAAGCTTTGCAGGTGTGGTTTCTTTGCACGCACTGAATAAATGTAATTCAACCACTGTAAACCCTCACACTTGCTGGCCAACAGATTTTCTCATGGAGTTATCAGTACATTTATCTTAAGTATAAATATGGTGTACTTTATCATTCAAATTCTGTCTACAGACCTAATAGACTAATTGAGAGAACGGATTCAAGGTATGATGAATTGTAATACATTTTTTGTAGTATTTTACCCCCTTTTTCTCCTCAATTTCCATCTTGTCTCATTGCTGCAACACCCCAATGAGAGGTGAAGGTTGAGTCATGCATCCTCTGAAACATGACCCACCAAACCACATTTCTTAACCTGGAAGCCAACTGCACCAATGTCTTGGAGGAAACACCGTTCAACTGACGACAAGGAGTAGCTAGAGGGCAATGAGCCAAGTAAAAGCCCCCCCCCTGGCCAAACCCTCCCCTGACCCAGACAACACTGGGCCATATTTACACCGCCTGGTCACAGCTGATTGTGACAAAGCCTGGGATCAAACCCAGGTCTGTAGTGACACCTCAAGCACTGCGAAGCAGTGTGTCATTCGGGAAGCCCTGTAAATAGCCATTTCTATTAGCTAATTCATATTATGGTTTCTGTCAGAAGAGAGTTAGATAAATATGACCGCTCGTGTTACCTCAATCTTTCCTTAGATAGCGCTAAGACTAATGTAGCTTACATTTTCCGGTTTGGATGATTGTGTTATGCTGCAGCTACTTCTGTGCATTTCTGAACATTGCATCCAAAAATAAACTGGTAACATTCAGGACGTAATGTGTTTGTGCAAAATGTTTCTGTGAAAAAAAAAGTGTGGTCATCTCAAACGTTGACTGTTGTGTCGATCGAAACTGGACGTTCTAAATAATCACACCAGTTTGATTGTACGCTGCAGGGACCACTGTAGAATGATCACACACGTGTGTTGGTATGTGTCAAAGGGTTAACTCCGGTCGGAATAGGTCCATTGCAAGGACACAGTGGGCAGATGAGAGACACATTTTATTACCATGTGTATATGCAACAAATCTCAATTAGATAGTGATCGGATCATCCTGATCGGATGACGACAACCACATGTTAATGCTAGGTGAGATGTGTCAAACAAGTGTCTCTATAGTACTGTATGCTAGCTGGCTTGCCAAGAGACGGAGGAATCACCCTCCTTTCCCTCCCTCCCACTCTCTACCCTCCCACCTCCCTTCCTCTCCCTCCCTCCCCCTTCATCCCTCCCTCTCTCTATTTCTCTCCGTCTTCGTTCCCATCTCCCGCTTCGCATCTCTTTGATGCTCCGAGGCGGTGCTGGGAAACAAAGCAGTCATTAAGGAGCTGAAAGTTAGTTGAAACTTTGAGAAGCCATCAGAATAAGCAAATCAAGGGAGCTTCTTGTCAGTGGCAGAATGTTGTTTTTCTTTCACCGCTTCTTGCAGTTGTCCCAGTTGCCCTCCCTCCCTCTCTCCAGTTGCTGTGGGGATAGGGATGGGGATGCACTAACATACAATATGAATACTGTAGAGCATACCTAGCATAGGGAACATTCTCATACCAGGAAAGTGGACTGTGATGTTTTATGGAGCACCAGATTACAGATATTGTTACAGGCCAGAAATGATCAGTGCTTGACATAACAATAGTCATTTCTAACACACCAAATGGGAATTTAACTGGGTTTGGCTGATGCTCAGTGTTCAGTCAGTGCATAGTAATCAAACATGAAATATCTGCTGTAGTTTAGTGTGTCATGAAAAAAAGTATCTGAAATCAAATCTGTGACCCATTGCAGAAAATCCTCACAATTTTATTTTGGCAAGAGTAGCATGTCAACCTGTTGTATTCTACTGTATGTGGGGGAGTGTGTGTATGTGTGTGTATCTCTCTCTCTCCCTGCTCTGACTGTCACTTTAAAAGCCAAACTGGGTGCCAAAGACGACAGATGGGAGCGTAGCAGCCAGTAAAAAAAAGTTCCATTCCATCTAACCCAGTCTCCTGTCATCTCTTCGGAAAAGGCTGTCCGTCCGTCCACCCCAAAGTCCTAGAGAGCAATCTTTCCCTCTGCAAACTCTGAACATCATTTTTTACACTTACACACTATTTATTAGTTTTCATCTTGACACACTCATGTTCTTTTCGTACACTTTGACAGAACTCTACACTGTTGAACGTCATTGAAGGTAATGGTGTATTTTTCCACAGGGTGTTTAGTTTGGTTTACAGTGGGGCAAGGTTTAGACTCTCTCTGTCTCTCTATCTCTCCTCTCGCTCTCTCTCTCTCTCTCTGCTCTCTCTCTCTCTTCTCTCTCTCTCCCTGCTCTCTCTCTCTCTCTGCTCTCTCTGCTCTCTCTCTGCTCTCTTTCTCACTGTGCTCTCTTTCTCTCTCTCTCTTCTCTCTCTCATTCATTCCCCCCTGATGTCCCCCCTTCTTTCTCTTTCTGTCTGTCTGTATCCCTGTTTGTCTCCCCTCCTCTCCTTTACTATATCTCCCTCCCCATCTCTCTCCCCCCTCTCTCTTTGCAGCAGCAGCATCACCCGATTAATGCCGCCCACCATTTCATCTCACCATCTCCCCGTCAGCAGGGCATCTTTTCCCACAGACGCCCCTGACCCCCTATGTGCAGCTCCATCTGTTTGGACCTCCACAGACATGGAGAATCATACACTAAAGGCTGTTTCCAACCTCAGATATGTACTCAGTGATCCGGCCATTACCGATTAAATTCTGGGAGAGGATGTTTGCTTTGCCTCTCAGCACCAACTGCAGTGGAAGCCCATCACAGATGGAAGGATTTTTCCCTCCTCTCTATTCTATCTACATTCTCTAAATGTGTTTTTAATGCGACCTTGAAAAGGAAGTTTGTAGTAGTGTGAGCCACACGGTTCACCTGTAATCCTGAAACTAGTTTCCCATCCCTCCCCCTTGTATTCTTTCTGACTCAATGATGTCATCCTTATTGTTGTGGTGACTGGGCCATTCATAATCCAGGTCTGGGCCAGACAGACTAAGGTAGGGCTGAAATTTAAACCGACAGAAAGACAGACACCACACAGTAACTTAACCGTGGCAAACACTGCCTGGTAGACACGTCATGCAACAATACACCCACACCTGCAACCTAACACGCACACACACACACGTTTACCCAGGCTTACACACACACACACACACACACACACACACACACACACACACACACACACACACACACACACACACACACACACACACACACACACACACACACACACACACACACACACACACACACACACACACACACACACACACACACTGATAGACACATCAAAAATACACCCATACCTGCACCTGCACCCACACCTGCACCTGCACCCCCATCCTAATCTACTACTCAGCCAGAGAAACACAGTGACTGACAGACAGACAGACAGACTGAGTGAGAGGCGATGCAAGGAAACAAAGAGAGACAGCAACAGATTACCTTTGTTTCTACATAAGATGACGAAAGAAAAACACTGTAATTTGCTGCTGCTGTTTCTCTCTCCAGTCTCTCACCTCAGTCAAAACAACAGAGTAGGAGATTGTGGAGCACAGCTTTCAGTGTCTTCCTTTTTTCTTTACTCGAGGACTCATTCGCTCTAGTTCGCTCCAGCTGCATGCAGGAAGCCGGCTTTCTCCGTGAATTTGGCACTTGACAGTGATGGAGTGTTCCTCCAGTTTACTAACACACACTACTGGGAAAGGCTTCAAAGTGCACGCCGTTGTCTACTGCATCGTTAGTGCTGCGGCACTCACGCTTTCCTTCGTCTCTCTCTGCCCCCCCCCCCCCCCCCCCCCCCCCGCTCTCTCGCTCTCTCTGACCCCCCTCTCCCTCCCTTCTTCCCAACCCACATGCAGGCCTTCCGCTCTCTTCCTTCTGTCTCTCTCTCTTTCTGCCTCCCCATCCCTCTCTCACCCCCTCCTCCGTATTGCTGCTATGCCTTATTAATGGAACAGGTGGGGAGACGTACGGGACATCATTACAGACACAATACAATGCATTTGTTTCCTTGATCAAACATTGGGGAGGCACCTTCATGTAATATGTAGCGTAACTTGTGTACAACTTTTAAAACAAACAACTTGCTTGTTGTATTCAGTTCTTGTTTGTTGTGGCGGTTTTGCAGACTATATTTGGAGGGGAAGAAGAGGAGGAGGAAGGGAAAGGGGGAGATGAGCGTTACTTGCGTCAACATCGATGGGAGTCCCAATTGGAGGTGTGAAAGTAGCAGCAGATGCAAAAACGGACAAATTGAGCTCCCACAACCACCCAGCCCCCTTCCAAAACATGAAGAAGAGGAAGAGCTAGAGGGGACAGCCAACCTTTTCACTGACCAGCATTGCGTCGACGTCTACGTGGTTCAAAAACACTATCCTGTAACTGCCTCCTTCAAGGCTCACCCAGATCACCACACTGGAGGACACACTGCAATGTATCTGTTCTACTGACGATATGGTTCAATATAAAATCAAGTGCACTATAGCAATGGCACCAACTAATATAAATAAATAGATACATGATTCAAGCGGTCCACATTGGAAATAAGTGTGAAATAACACTTGTATGCGTTATCAGCTGGGATTTGTACATTTTTGAATAATTTCTGCAGTTTCTTCTGTAATGTTTTCCAAAATAGGCGTGAAAGTATTGTACAACCACATAGTTTCATGCATAGTGATCCTCTTGGTCCATAGTGGTGACTCACCATGCTGTGTAAGTAGGCTACTTATCCACGGTGTGTGTACAGAATGACTAACCTATAGAGGCCAACCTATTGAGCTCCACCTTCTATTGAGACACTCTCTGTGTCCCAAATGGCACCCTATTCCCTATGTAGTGCATCACTTTTGACCAGAGCACATAGGGCTCTGGTCAAATGTAGTGTACTTTATAGGGAATGGGGTGCCTTTTGTAACACAGCCACTGTGCTTGCCCAGGGCGTCTATCTGGCCCAGGCTCTTTACTCAGCATTATGATGAGTGGATATAAGTGGAGGTGGGATCTTGTTTGCTCAATGTGTGGCAGCTTGGTTGGATATCTTGCTACCCCTGTAATTAACTATGGCCTTTGTTGGAGTGTGCGTGTGTGTGTGTGTGTTTGTGTGTGTGTGTGTGTGTGTGTGTGTGTGTGTGTGTGTGTGTGTGTGTGTGTGTGTGTGTGTGTGTGTGTGTGTGTGTGTGTGTGTGTGTGTGTGTGTGTGTGTGTGTGTGTGTGTGTGTGTGTGTGGAAATATGTGGTCACGTACATGCATGTACAGTATGCGTTTCTATGGGCTATTTATTCCAATACCTACATAGGTTGAAATCAAATCTTGTTGCAGCCTCTTTATCAGACGGTGGGGCTGTGGGGGGATATTGTGATCTATGGAGATTGCCTGTGTGCAAAGATGGATCCCCAAAACAATAGAATGTATTTGTTTCCATATCTCTGGCTGATAATGTGCTGATAAATAACTATAGACACGGTTCACACATACAGTAGGCTGACGGTAAGCAGAAGGCCAACACACACGCATAAACTGTACACACACAAACACTCTCATGCACACACATAGACAAACATAGTAAGCACAAGATGGCACTGACAGACACGGTGACCCTGTTTCTAGCTCCTAACCAACTTTGCAATATTTTTGGGGGTGTTATTTCTTGTATTACACACTACAGCCTGAAATAACCTTTGTGTATTAGCTTGTTAGGGCCAGGGTCCTTTTTTCTCAATTTCTGCCTGACTGACAATCAAAAGAAAAACCAACCAGATTTTTTTTGTTGAGACCCCATGCTCTTACATTGGAAAGTATAGGGAAATAATTAAATCTTGCTCCCGGTATGCAATTCCTATGGCTTCCACAGGGTGTCAGCGGTCTATGTTCAAGGTTTCAGGCTTGTTTCTTACAAAACGAGTAAGAAATATCAGTTTTAGTAGTGGGACACACTATTGGAAATTCGTGTTTGGGCGCGCCAAGAAGACAACACGCACCTGCTAATATCGGTTTCCTATTGAACATACTTCTTTCCTTATGAAATATTATAGTTTGATAACATTTTAAGGCATCTGAGGAGTCAATAGCAACATATTTTGACTTGTTTTAACAAAGTTTAGTGGTAGATTTTTGTATTCCTTTCTCTGCATGTTGAACTATTGGATTACTCAAATCGATGGCGCCAACTAAACAGACTTTTTGGGATATAAAGAAGGATTTTATCTAACAAAAAGACACTACATGTTATAGCTGGGACCCTTTGGATGACAAATCAGAGGAAGATTTTCAAAAAGTCCATGAATATTTAACCTCTCTTGGGTGTGTGGGACGTTAGTGTCCCACCTCTTCAACAGCCAGTGAAACTGCTGGGTGCCAAATTCAAATACAGAAATACTATTTATAAAAATACAGAAAACAAAACATATTTTACATAGGTTTAAAGATGAACGTCTTGTGAATCCAACCGCTGTGTCATATTTAAAAAATGCTTTACGGCGAAAGCATACCTTCCGATTATTTGAGAACATAGCCCACTAGACAATTCATTACAAACAGTAACCAGCCAAGTAGAACAGAGTCAGAGTCAGAAATAGAGATAAAATGAATCCCTTACCTTTGATGATCTTCATATGGTTGCACTCAGCAGACGTTCATTTACTCAATAGATGTTTATTTTGTTCGATAAAGTCTCTTTATATACAAAAACCTCTGTTTTGTTCGCGCATTTTCTTCAGTAATCCACAGGCTCAAACACAGTCAAAACAGGAAGACAAAAAAATCCAAATTGTATCAGTAAAGTTCATAGAAACATGTCAAACGATGTTTATATTCAATCCTCAGGTTGTTTCTAGCCTAAATAATCTATCATATTTCAACCGGACAATAACGTTGTCAATTTAAAAGGTAAACAAGAATTGCTCTCTCTCTGTCGAGCGCATGAAAAAGCTCTGCGACACTTTAGCGTCCAGTCATTCCGAATACTCTTATTCCCTAATTTTTCAGAATACAAGCCTGAAACTATTTCTAAAGACTGTTGACATCTAGAGGAAGGCATAGAAACTGCAGTTTGAGTCCAAAGTCAATGGATACTGTAATGGCATTGAATAGAAAACTACAACCCCCCCCCAAAAACGACTTCCTCAATGGATTTTTCTCAGGTTTTCGCCTGCCAAATCAGTTCTGTTATACTCACAGACACTATTTTAACAGTTTTGGGAACTTTAGAGTGTTTTCTATCCAAATCTACCAGTTATATGCATATCATATCTTCTGGGCCCGAGAAGCAGGCAGTTTAAATTGGGCATGCATTTCATCCAAAATTCCGAATGCTGCCCCCTACCCTAGTGAAGTTAATCGCTATTTGTGAATTTATGAAACCTGTGCCGGTGGAAAAATATTTTGATGTGGGGCACATTCGCATGGCATGCTTTCGCTGTAATGGCTACTGTAAATCGGACAGTGCGGTTAGATTAACAAAAAATTAAGCTTTCAACTGATATAAGACACTTGTATGTACCTACATGTTTAATATCCATAATTTTTATGATTATTTATTTGAATTGCGTGCCCTCCAGTTTCACCGGAAGATTGGCGGTCACTCACCACAAATTCTAGCAGAAAGTCCCTGACCTCGTTCTTTTGTTTGAACTATCTGAGGCAGCTTAACTTATCCCGGGGGCTGCATCAGAATGCCGATGCTGAGTGGGGCCCTAGTCAGACGCAGGCACCATGCATACCATTCACCGCTTCTGAGTGTATTAATAGCTAACGTTCAGTCCATAGACAATAAAGTAGACAAGCTCAGAGCGAGGATCTCCTTCCAGAGAGACAGCAGGGACTGTAACATACTGTTTTATGGAATCATGTCTCTCTCCAGATATATTGTCCCTGTTCATTTAGCCAGCAGAGTTATCCATCCATCGCATGGACATGAAAAGGCGGAGGGGTTAACAACTCATGGTGTGATTGTGGTAACGTACAGGAACTCAAGTCCTTTTGTTTTCCTGATCTTGAATACATCACCATTAAAATGCTGACCGCATTACCTCCCGATAGATTTTTCTTCAGTCATTGTTATGTATATCCCCCCGAGCTGACGACTCTCAAGGAACTACACTGGATTATGTACAATGTGGAAACCATATATCCTGAGGCCGCATTTACTGTAGCTGGGGACTTTAATAAAGGAAATCGGAAGAAAACACAAGCAAAAATCTATCAACACATCTCCTGTGCTACACGCGCAACATGGACCATAAATAATTCCTACTCTCCCTTCTGGGATTGCTACAAGGCCATCCCTCACCCTCCCTTCGACTAATCAGACCATGCCTCTATTCTGCTCCTCCCCACATATAGGCAGAAACTGAAACAGGAAGAGCCCGTGGTAAGGACTGATCAACATTGGTCTGACCAATCGAAATCTATGCTTCAATATTGTTTTGATCACATGGACTGGGAATTGCTACGGGTCGCCTCTGAGAATAGTATTGACCTATACACTGACTCGATGACTGGGTTCATCAGGAAGTTCATAGAGGATGTTGTTCCCACTGACAATTACAACTTATCCAACAAACAAAAAAACGTGGATAGACGGCAGCATCTGCGCAAAACTGAAAGCTCGAACCATCGCATTTAACCATGGCAAGGTGACTGGGAACATGGACGTGTACAAACAGACGAGCTATGACCTCCACAAAGCAATCGAAGAGACAAAATGAGAGTACAGGTGTCACGCCCTGACCGTAGATTGCTTTGTATGTTTCTATTTTTAGTTTGGTCAGGGTGTGATGTGGGTGGGTATTCTATGTCTGGGTATTCTATATTGTAGGTCTAGGTTTTCTGTTTCTGTGTGTTTGGCCTGGTGTGGTTCCCAATCAGAGGCAGCTGTCTATTGTTGTCTCTGATTGGGAGCCATATTTAGGTAGCCTGTTTTCCCACTTTTGTTTGTGGGTGGTTGTTTCCTGTTTTTGTGTTTTTGTCACCATTCAGGACTGTTTCGGTTTTCGTTATCATTCTCTTTGTTATTTTTGTATTTTGTCGTGTTCGGTTATTATTAAAATATGACAAACAATTACTGTGCTGCCATCCTGTTAACAGATTATTTTATTACAATGGTTAAGATGGATTTTCATTGTGTTCCATGGTGTTATTTGCCCCCTAGTGGAGCTTTCTGGTACTTAGAATGTACGCAAACAGGAAGTAGAGAATTCGTTCTACATGCATAGAAGCAGCTAAAAACAACGCTACAGTGCAGGTCTTTCAGTGTAGCTATTTCTTGTCACGCTTCAGCCTTGGAAAATATTTGTTTGTAAGTTCGATTCAAGCATTTAGCTAGTGATGATAATCTTGTTATTGATAGAGTTGTTTACATATCAATGTTGGTTGGTTGCATTTACTCACACAAATTGCAATGCTTTTCATGTATGCCGTTAGCTGTATTGCTTTGCTCGTGCGTCATGCAAACGAATTGTAAAATATACAATACTGTAGTTTTGTTACCGATTCTAGTGTAATATGCTTTGTTATTCTACATAGATGGTTGTACATTATTAGAGTAATGAAAGGAGTTAGTCAATTACCATATGAGTAACAATTAGCTATATGGTTTGGCATCATGCCAGATGCATGGTACCTTAGCACGTGCTTTGTATTCATGCAACTTCAAATGTATAATGTACAGCTACAGTATGTCGGTCTGAATTGAATACTAAAGTATATTCTTTTCTGTATTTTGCAGTTTTACAACATAAACGTTTTCAATATATTCATTCAAGAAAAGTCACGCCTTGGGAGTTTTATTGAAGACTTAGTTGTTAGCTATCTGTCTAGTTTTGCATGGGAACGCAACTCAAGGGCAGAATAATTACCATGCTGCATTTTGGTCCTCTTCTCCTGCACCAGACGAGAATCGTTACAACAGGGACAAAGTTGAGTTGCAATTCAACGGCTCAGACAAAATACTTACGTGGCAAGGACTCCAGACAATCATGGTTTCTAAAGGGAAAGCCAGCCACGTCGTAAACACCAACACCTCGCTCCCGGACAAGCTAAACACCTCCTTCGCATGCTTTGAGGAAAACAACATTGAACAACCGATGCAGGTCCCCAACGCTCATGAGGACTGTGTACGCTGGATTTTCGTGGCCGATGTGAGTAAGTAATTTAAGCGTGTTAATCCTCGCAAGACTGCCGGCCCAGACGGAATCCCAAGCCGTGTCTTCAGAGCATGCGTAGACCAGTTGGCTGGAGTGTTTACGGACATATTCAAACTCTCCATATCCCAGTCTGTTGTCTCTACTTGCTTCAAGATGTTCATCATTGTTCCTGTACCCATGAAAACGAAGGTAACTGAACTAAATGACTATCGCCCCTTAGAACTCACTTCTGTCATCATGATGTGCTTTGAGAAGCTAGTTATTAAGGACAATATCCCCGCCACCTTACCCAACACCGTAGACCCAATACAATTCGGTTTATCGCCCCAAAAGATCCACAGACGAAAAAATCGCCATTGCACTTCACACTGGCCTATTACACCTGGACTAGAGAAATACCTATGTAAGTGCATTGACAACAGCTCAGCCTTCAACACCATAGTGCCCTCCAAGCTTATCATTAAGCTCAGGGCCCTGGGTCTGAAACCCTCCCTGTGCAACTGGGTCCTGGACATCGTGACAGGCCAAACCCCAAGTGTTGAAGGTAGGCAACAACACCTCCACCACTATTAGCCTCAACATGGAGGCTCCAATAGGGTGTGCAAACTCAGCTCCCTGTTCACCCATGATTGCATGGCCATGCACGTCTCCAACTCAAGCAATAACACATCTGCCACGCTGATCCTCATCACGGGGGTTCCTCAGGGGTACATGCTTAGTTCCCTCCTGTACTCAGTTCACACATGACTGTGTGGCCAAGCACGACTTCAACACCATAATTTAGTTTGCCGACGACACAATATTGGTAGGCCTGATCGCTGACAATAATGAGACAGCCTATAGGGAGAAGGTCATGAGACCTGGCAAAGGAGATGATCGTGGACTACAGGAAAAGGAGGGCCGAGCAGACCATCATTCCCATTGACGGGGCTGTAGTGGAGCAGGTTGAGAGGTGTCCACATCACCAACAACCTATCATGGTCCAAACACACCAAGACAATCGTGAAGAGTGCACAACAACACCTATTCATTCCTCCTCAGGAAACTGAAAAGATTTGGCAGGGTCCTCAGATCCTCAAAAGATTCTACAGCTGCACCATCGAGAGCTTCCTAACTGGTTGCATCACCGCCTGGTATCGCAACTACTCGGCCTCCGACTGCAAGATGCTACAGAGGGTAGTGCTTATGGTCCAGTACCTCACTGGGGCCAAGCTTCCGGCCATCCAGGACCTCTATACCAGGCGGTGTCAGAGGAAGGACCTAAGATTTCCCAAAACTCCAGCCACCCTAGTCGTAGACTGTTCTCTCTACTACCACACGGCAAGCGGTAACAGAGCCCCAAGTCTAGGTCCAAAAGTCTTCTTAACAGCTTCTACCCCCAAGCCATAATACTGCTGAACAGCTAATCAAACAGCTACCCGGACTATTTGCATTGACACCCCCTTTTTTTATGCTGCTGCTACTCACTGTTCATTATCTATGCATAGTCATTTTACCCCTACCTACATGTACATATTACCTCAATTCTCTCAACTAACCTATACCCCCGCACACTGATTCGTTACCGGTACTCCCTGTATATAGCCTCATTATTGTTATTTTATTGTTACTTAATTTTTTAAAACTTTAGTTTATTGAGTAAATATTTTCTTAACTCTTATATTTCTTAAATACCTATTGTATTCGGCGCATGTGACAAATACAATTTTATTTTATTTGATCAAGTTTCAGTAAGTTTCCTGATGACACAACAGTGGTAGGCCTGATTACCAAAAACGATGAGACAGTCTACAGGGAGGAGGTGAGAGCCCTAGCGGAGTGGTGCCAGGAAAATAGTAGCTGAAGTAGCTGATAGCAGAGGGAGCACCCCCCTAACCACATCGTCAAGACAGCAGTGGAGAAGGTGGAACGTTTTAAGTTCCTCATCGTACACATCATGGACAAACTGAAATGGTCCACCCACGCGCCTCTTCAACCTCAGGAGGCTGAAGAAATTTGGCTTGGCAGCTAAATCCCTCACAAACTTTTACAGATGCACAATTGAGAGCATCCTGTAGGGCTGCATCCCCGCCTGGTATGGAAACTACACCGCCCATAACCACAGGGCTCTCCAGAGGGTGGTGCGGTTTGCACAATGCATCACAGTGGGCAGAACTACCTGCCCTCCAGGACACCTACAGCACCCGAAATCACAGGAGCGCCAAAAAGATCATCAAGGACATCATCTTTGAAATGCAAGAGAAGGGCCATAATGTATTATTCCAGCCCAGGTGCAATTCAGTTTGGCCTCTAGATCGCAGCAGTGTATGTGCAAAGTTTTAGACTGATCCAATGAACCACTGTGTAACGGCGATCCTCCTCCTCTTCAACCGAAAAAGAGGAGTAGTGAGGGAACAAAAATGCAGCGGAGTTTGAAGACATATTTATTAAAGAAAAAACACGAAAAAATACGAACTTGACTAAACTAACAAAAACAACAAACGGTGTAGACAGATCTGGACGACGGACTCACATAACACACGAGAACGCACGAACAGTGAAAATAGCCTACACATAAAATGACGATGAACAAACAAACCGAAACAGTCCCGTATGGTGCGACAAACACTGACACAGGAGACAACCACCCACAACGAACACTGTGAGACAACCTACCTAAATATGACTCTTAATTAGAGGAACGCCAAACACCTGCCTCTAATTAAGAGCCATACCAGGCAACCCATAAACCAACATAGAAACAGAAAACATAGAATGCCCACCCAAACTCACGTCCTGACCAACTAACACATACAAAAAACTAACAGAAATAGGTCAAGAACGTGACATATCCCCCCCCATAAGGTGCGAACTCCGGGCGCACCAGCACAAAGTCTAGGGGAGGGTCTGGGTGGGCATCTGACCACGGTGGTGGCTCAGGCTCCGGGCGAGGTCCCCACCCCACCATAGTCAATCCCAGCTTCCATTTCCCCCTATGAATGCCCACCGTCATCTTACCCCCACTAAATCCTTTTGGTAACATCGACACCAGGGGCAGCACCGGGACAGAGGGATAGCTCAGGACAGAGGGATAGCTCAGGACAGAGGGATAGATCAGGATAGTAAGGTAACTCAGGATAGAGAGGTAGCTCAGGATAGAGGGGCAACTCCGGACTGAAAGGCAGCTCCGGACAGAGAGACAGCTCTGGACTGAGGGGCAGTTCTGAATAAATAGCCGCTCTGGGCTAAGGGACAGCTCATGACTGGCTGACGGCTCTGGACGCTCATGGCTGGCTGACGGCTCTGGACGCTCATGGCTGGCTGACGGCTCTGGACGCTCATGGCTGGCTGACGGCTCTGGACGCTCATGGCTGGCTGACGGCTCTGGACGCTCATGGCTCACTGGCGGCTCTGGCAGATCCTGTCTGGTTGGCGGCTCTGGCAGATCCTGTCTGGTTGGCGGCTCTGGCAGATCCTGTCTGGTTGGCGGCTCTGGCAGATCCTGACTGACGACTGGCTCTAGCGGCTCCTGACTGACTATCGGCTCTGACGGCTCAGGACAGACGGGCGGCTCTAATGGCTCGGGACAGACGGATGGCTCAGACGGCGCTGGGGAGACGGATGGCTCAGACGGCGCTGGGGAGACGGATGGCTCAGACGGCGCTGGGGAGACGGATGGCTCAGATGGCGCTGCGGAGACAGATGGCTCAGATGGCGCTGCGGAGACGGATGGCTCAGACTGCTCCTGTCTGGCGGAAGGCTCTGGCTGCTCCTGTCTGGCGGAAGGCTCTGTAGGCTCATGGCAGACGGGCAGCTTTGCAGGCTCATGGCAGACAGGCAGTTCATGCGCCGTTGTGCAGACGGCAGACTCTGGCCGGCTGAGACGCACTGTAGGCTTGGTGCGTGGTGCCGGAACTGGAGGCACCTGACTGGGGACACGCACTTCAAGCCTAGTGCGGGGAGCAGGGACAGGGCACACTGACCTCTCGAAGCGCACTATATGCCTGGTGCGTGGTACCGGACTGAGGGCACGCACCTCAGGACGAGTGCGGGGAGAAACAACAGTGTGCACAGGACTTAGGAGACGCACATGTGGCTTAGTGCGCGGTGCCGGAACTGGAGGCACTAGGCTGGAGACACGCACCATAGGGAGAGTGCGTGGAGGAGGAACAGGGCTCTGAAAACGCACTGGAAGCCTGGTGCGTAGTGTAGGCACTGGTGGTACTGGGCTGGGGCGGGGAGGTAGTGCCGGAAATACCGGACCGTGCAGGCGTACTGGCTCCCTTGAGCACCGAGCCTGCCCAACCTTACCTGGTTGAATGCTCCCCGTCGCCCGACCAGTGCGGGGAGGTGGAATAACCCGCACCGGGCTATGTAGGCGAACCGGGGACACCATGCGTAAGGCTGGTGCCATGTAAGCCGGCCCAAGGAGACGTACTGGTGGCCAGATATGTAGGGCCGGCTTCATGACATTTGGCTCAATGCCCAATCTAGCCCTACCAGTGCGGGGAGGTAGAATAACCCGCACTGGGCTATGCACTCGTACAGGAGACACCGTGCGCTCTACTGCGTAACACGGCATCTGCCCGTACTCCCGCTCTCCACGGTAAGCCTGGGAAGTGGGCGCAGGTCTCCTACCTGCCCTCGGCCCACTACCTCTTAGCCCCCCCAAGAATTTTTTGGGTGGTACTCACGGGCTTTTCGGGTTTCCGTGCAAGATGCGTCCCTCATAACACCGGTTTTGGGCTTGATTCTCCGGTCTCCAGCCTTGCTTCCTTGCTGCCTCCTCATATCGCCGCCTCTCTGCTTTCGCTGCCTCCAGCTCAGCTTTGGGGCGGCGATATTCCCCTGGTTGAGCCCAAGGACCTTTTCCATCCAGCTCATCCTCCCAAGTCCAGTAGTCCTGTGTATAATCCTGCTCGACTTCACGCCGCTTGGTTCTGGATCGGTGGGTGGTTCTGTAACGGCGATCCTCCTCCTCTTCAACCGAAAAGGAGGAGTAGTGAGGGAACCAAAATGCAGCGGAGTTTGAAGACATATTTATTAAAGAAAAAACACAAAAAAATACGAACTTGACTAAACTAACAAAAACAACAAACGGTGTAGACAGATCTGGACGACGGACTCACATAACACACGAGAACGCACGAACAGTGAAAATAGCCTACACATAAAATGACGATGAACAAACAAACCGAAACAGTCCCGTATGGTGCGACAAACACTGACACAGGAGACAACCACCCACAACGAACACTGTGAGACAACCTACCTAAATATGACTCTTAATTAGAGGAACGCCAAACACCTGCCTCTAATTAAGAGCCATACCAGGCAACCCATAAACCAACATAGAAACAGAAAACATAGAATGTCCACCCAAACTCACGTCCTGACCAACTAACACATACAAAAAACTAACAGAAATAGGTCAGGAACGTGACACACTGCATTTCTGTTAAAAATGTTCTATCAGGACTGCCCAAATGTGCCTAATTTGTGTATTAATAATGCCACTTTAATAATGTTTATATATCTTGCATTATGTACATAATGTATTTTATATCATCTGTTGCATCTTGCCTATGTTGCGTGGACATTGCTCATCCATATATTTATATGTATATATTCTTATTCCATTCCTTACTTAGATTTGTGTGTATTAGGTAGTTGTTGTAGAATTGTTAGATTACTTGTCAGATATTACTGCACTGGATGGAGCTAGAAACACAAACATTTCGCTACACTTGCAATAACATCTGCTTACCATGTGTATATGAACAATACAATTTGATTTGAAATGTGATATTTGTGGAATTTATTTCCTTCTTAATGCGTTTGAGCCAATCAGTTGTGTTATGACAAGGTAGAGGTGGTATACAAAAAATAGCCCTATTTGGTAAAAGACCAAGTCCATATTATGGCAAGAACAGCTCACAATGTAAACAGCTCGGGTGGCCATCTGATTAATTCTTCAGCAGTCTTATGGCTTGGGGATAGAAGCTGTTATGGAGCCTTTTGGTCCTAGACTTGGTGCTCCGGTACCGCTTGCCGTGCAGTAGCAGAGAGAACAGTCTATGACTTGGGTAACTGAAGTCTTTGACAATTTGTTGGTCTTTCCTCTGACACCGCCTGGTATATAGGTCCTGGTTGGCAGGACGCTTGGCCCCAGTGATGTACTGGGCCGTACTCACTACCCTCTGTAGCGCCTTACAGTCAGATGATTTCCTGGGGGGGAAATATGTTGTTGTGCCGTCTTCACAACTGTATTGGTGTGTTTGAACCATGATAATTCGTTGGTGAGTTGGACACCAAGGAACTTGAAACTATCGACCCGCTCCACTACAGCCCCATTGGTGTTAATGGGGGCCTGTTCAGCTCACCTTTTCTTGCAGTCCTTTTCCTACTCCTTTCTCTTGCTCACATTGAGGGAGAGGTTGTTGTCCTGACACGACACTGCCAGGTCTCTGACCTCCTCCCTATAGGCTGTCTCATCATTGTCGGTAATCAGGCCTACCACTGTTGTGTACCGAGAGCATTATCACTCAGTTGTCCGGAACAGCTGGTGCTCTCATGCATGCTTCAGTGTTGCTTGCCACAAAGCGTGCATAAAAGGCATTTAGCTTGTCTGGTATCCTCGAATCCCCGGACAGCTCGCGGCTGGTTTAAAAACCTGTTTTCCCTTTGTCATTATGGGGTATTGTGTGTAGATTGATGAGGAAATAAAATAATTGAATCATTTTTAGAATAGGCTGTAATGTAACAAAATGTGGAAAAATTCAACGGTCTGAATGCACTGTGTATTCTGTATTCTACTCAAGGCTCATCCTATTTAACTACTGCTGTACACACCTTTTCTACTCATTCTGTCCATACTGTCTATACACACCATTATATGTATATATATTTATATTTCGGTCTCTCTCTTGCTCGTTATGATATTTCATTTTTCTGGATTATGTGTGTATTGGTTGTTTTTTTCGCTAGGTATTACTGCATTGTTGGAGCTTGAAACACAAGTATTCCGCTGCATCTGCGATAACATCTTAAAATCTGAACTTTGATTTTATTAAATTTTTGAGTCATACCAGCTAAGCAATGATTTGTGATGTGAGCACTGAACAAATGATAGTGTCACGCCCTGACCATAGTAAGCTGTTTTTCTCTGTGTTGGTTGGGGCGTGATAGTGACTAAGGTGGGTCATCTAGGTGTATTACATTTCTATGGTGGGCTGATATGGTTCCCAATCAGAGGCAGGTGTTTATTGTTGTCTCTGATTGGGGATCATATTTAGGTAGCCATTTTCCCCATTGTTAGTTGTGGGATCTTGTCTACAATAAGTTGCCTTCGTGCACTCCAGTAGCTTCACGTTTCGTTTGTTCTTTATTGTTTTGTTTAGGGAGTTTCTCTTTATTAAAATTATGTGGAACTCTATGCACGCTGCGCCTTGGTCTTATCCTTATAATGAACGTGACAGAAGATCCCACCAACAAAGGACCAAGCAGCGTGACCAGGAGGAGGAAGTATCCTGGACTTGGGAAGAGATCCTGGATGGGAAGGGATCCTGGACTTGGGAGGAAATGCTGGCAGGACAGGATCACCTTCCTTGGCGGGAGTCGTCTAGGAGCATGAGAGAACAGCAACGACATCGGGGAGGTAGTCCACAGAAACCCCAATAATCTTTTTTTTGGGGGGGGGACATGGAGCAGTCGGCAAAGTTGAGGGGTGATTCAGAGACTGTCGAGGAGTTATTGGACAAATTGGAGGAGAGTGAACGGAGGGGAGAGTTAGAGACCTTCGAGGAGTTGTCGGTCAAATTGAAGGAGAGTGAAGAGAGAGCTGTTGGTTTGGCGTAGTATGCACGGCATTCGCCCTGAGGTGCGTGTTAGCTGTCCGATGCCACCTGTGTCCATTCCTCGTACTCGTCCTGAAACGTGTGTTAAAGTTCCGGAACAATTTATGCCGGCTATACACACCAGGATACCAGTGTACCTTCACAACACAGTGCGTCCTGTGCCAACTCCTCGCACTCTCCCTCAAGTGCGCTTTACCAGTCAGGTGTGTCCTGTTCCTGCTCCTCGCACTCTCCCTCAAGTGCATGTCCACAGACCAGTACGTCCTGTGCCTCCTCTCCGCACTCGCCCTGAGGTGCGTGTCATCAGCCCGGTGCCACCTATACCGTTCCTACGCATCAGATCTCCAGTGCGCATTCACAGTCCAGTTCGTCCTGTACTTCTTCCCTGCACTCGCCCTGAGGTGCGTGTCATAAGCCCGGTGCCACCGGTACCGGTCCCACGCATCTGGTCTCCAGTGCGCTTCCACAGTACAGTACGTCCTGTGCCTCCTATCCGCACTTGCCCTGAGGTGCGTGCCATCAACCCGGTGCCACCGGTACCGGTCCCACGCATCAGATCTCCAGTGCGCATCCACAGTCCAGTACGTCCTGTGCTTCTTCCCCGTACTGGCCCTGAGGTGCGTGTCATCAGCCCGGTGCCACCGGTACCGGTCCCACGCATCAGGCCTCCAGTGCGCTTCCATAATCCAGAGCTTCCGGCGACAGTTCCCAGTCCAGAACTTCCGGTGACAGTTCCCAGTCCAGAGCTTCCGGCGACAGTTCCCAGTCCAGAGCTTCCGGCGACAGTTCCCAGTCCAGAGCTTCCGGCGACAGTTCCCAGTCCAGAGCTTCCGGCGACAGTTCCCAGTCCAGAACCTCCAACGACGGGCCACAGTCCGGAACCTCCAACGACGGGCCACAGTCCGAAACCTCCAACGACGGTCGGCGGTCCGGAGCCGCCAGTGAAGGTCGGCGGTCCGGAGCCGCCAGCGACGGTCGACGGTCCAGAGCCTCCAGCGAGGGTCAGCGGTCCAGAGCCTTCAGCAGGGGTTCTCAGTCCAGAGCCTCCTGCGACAATCTACGATCCGGTTCCTCTGGCGACGATCCACGGTCCGGAGCCTCTGGCGACGATCCATGGTCCGGGGCCTCCGGCGACTACCCACGGTCCGGAGCTTCCAGCGATGCGCCCCGCACCGGAGCCGCCCCCGACGCCCTGCGTCATCCATCATAGATGCCCACCCGGACCCTCCCCTATTGAGTCAGGTTTTGCGGCCGGAGTCCGCACCTTTGTGGGGAGGTACTGTCACACCCTGACCATAGTAAGCTGTTTTTCTCTGTGTGGGTTGGGGCGTGATAGTGACTAGGGTGGGTCATCTAGCTGTATTACATTTCTATGGTGGCCTGATATGGTTCCCAATCAGAGGCAGCTGTTTATCATTGTCTCTGATTGGGGATCATATTTAGGTAGCCATTTTCCCCATTGCTAGTTGTGGGATCTTGTCTACAGTAAGTTGCCTTTGTGCACTCCAGTAGCTTCACGTTTCGTTTGTTCTTTATTGTTTTGTTTAGGGAGTTTCTCTTTATTAAAATTATGTGGAACTCTATGCACGCTGCGCCTTGGTCTCATCCTTATAACGAACGTGACAGATAGTGTGGAATAAATGTTAGCAACACAGGATAGCATGGAATAAAGGTTAGCTTAGTAAACTGCTGTTGTGATTATAATGTTGTTTGTCTCATATCCTGTGCAGAATATAAAGCGGAGCAGGGTGACATAAGCTTCTCCAAGCTGTTACATCAAAATCAATGGGGCTTGTGTCAATTCCTCAGGAATCAGATAGACAGATAGCCCTGGGATGCAGTATCTACTGTCAGATAATGGATCTGGTCTTGCTTACACTATGGGCACAACAACAATTACAGGGCTGTAGTTGAAGGAAAACGATTGTGGGGATGGTGGTGTGTCTGTGTGTGCACGTGTGCGTTTGTGTGTGTGCTTGCGAGTGTGTGCCTGCGTGAGTGCTTGCCTGCCTGCGTGCATGCCTATGTGTGTGTGTATGCATATGTGCTTGTGAGTGTGTGTGCGTGTTTGCATGTGTGTGAGTGTGTTTGTGTTTGTGTTTGTGTGAACAAAATACAGCGGGTCTTATCCAACAAAGTCTCTCAAACATACAGATAATCTCTCTCTCCATGAATCACACCTGAAACTTCTGTTGTCTGTTATCTTCTTCTCAGGTGTCCTGTATTGGTCACTGCTATGACGTCAGACAGCTGAGATATAAGACTTGGACTTTCTATCTGGGAGATTACTGAGTCCCCCCTCCCAGCCTGGAACATTCCAGCAGCCTGCAGATTCTAAATAAACTGGACCACAGGCAGGCAGGAGCAGGACAGCCCAGCAGAACTATAGACCAGCTAGCTAGCTAACGCTTCGCCTTTCCCCCTGCTCTTCTCTCCTATCTCAAACTGATGCCTTGCCATGCTACATCTGCATCCCAAAAGTTGTGCACTGTATAGGGAATAAGGTTCCATTTGGGATGCAGCCTACGTCTCATTCCATCAAAGCAAACCCCTGTAGAACAGGCTGTGGTCTGCTCTTATACAAGCCGCCTGGTGCCTCTCGAGTCCAGACTTAAAACAGGAGTGCAGATTACGTCCGCGTTCCTGCCGACTAGTTGCCCAGGCTTTGCATTGCATCAACCAATTGTTGAGTGCCATGTCATCGACTGTGCAGTCAGGCATCAGATGTCTATGTCATATGATGTGGATAGCTGATATGTTAAATACCTATCCAGGCATTATAAGATCTGGTATGCGTCGGCAATGTAGTCAGGCAGGAACTCAATCAAAGTTTCTCAACACCTCCCTCTCCTGTTAAGACGCAAGTAAATAAACCATGTCTGATAGATAGAGAAAAACAAGAGGATGAGGCCTAAATACAGACAGAAGGCTAGAAGGAGGAGGAAGAGGGGGTTAAAACAGAGACAAGCTGCTGGTGTTGTCATATGGCAGAGTCCTAAATAGCACTCTATTCCCTGTTTAGTGCACTGTTTTTGACCAGACCCCTATGGGACAGAGACAGAGATGACAGAAAGAACCACTGTCTACCCCCACCGCACTTCTCCCAGCTGAGGCAACTTGTCCCGCCGTCCCCCCGCAGGCCAGATCTCACACCTCGCCCACCACCACCACCCGGACTCAGCCCTCAGGTGGCAGAGAGAGAGAGAAAGATAGAGAGAGATGCCACACATCCAAGAGCTGTCACTCATCTCATTCCCCCATCCTCCCAATCCCTCTCTCTCTCTGCCTGTGTATTTCTGTCTCTCTCTCTCTCACCCTGGCCCAACCACCCAAAATGACCCAGAATGCATCACAAAACAGACACGCATTCTGACCCCCGGCACGGAACCAAACACCCACAAACCACACACACAGAAACACACAAACAAAAGTGCAGACTTCTGTTTCCTAATGCTCACATAAACACACATACACGCGCATGCCAGCACACACGCGCATACACACATGCACACAAATAAAAATGTCCACATTCTCACACATGGTCATGGAGGAGTGCTTAGTGAGGAATGCATGTAAGGAGTGCAGTATGAATGAGAGGGTGTTGATGTAAGCGAGGAGGTTGCAGGTCGTCATATTTCTCATCAATAGCAGAGGAGAGAGAACCTGCTGTTTACCAGTCCCAGCTGCTGCCCTGCCCTTCCTTGCTCTCTCTCTCCCCCTCCCCCTCTTTCTTGCTCTCCCCCCCCTCTTCCTTGCTCTCTCTCTCCCCCTCCTCCTCTTCCTTGCTCTCTCTCTCTCTCCCCCCCTCTTCCTTGCTCTCTCTCTCTCTCTCCCCCCTCTTCCTTGATCTCTCTCTCTCTCCCCCCTCTACCTTGCTCTCTATCTCTATCTCTCTCTCTCTCTCTCTCTCTCTCTCTCTCTCTCTCTCTCTCTCTCACTCTCTCTGCACATGTGCAAGTTCCTCACCACTCTCTGCTGCTGTTGTTTTTTATAAAAGAGATCCACACTTTGCAAACCACGGGTCCCAAATGGCACCCTATTCCCTTGTCCACTATTTTTGACCAGGACCCATATGGCTGTATGTAAGGAATAGGGTGCCTTTTGGGACACACTCACACACGGTATAGGTTGCATAATACTCTCTCCTTACAGCGCATCGATACACTCACATTTTCAACCCCTCTCTCTGCTTCAGCTCTAGATAGACAAGGCCATCAAATAAAGATGGAGGATTTTACCAAGATCGTCCCTTTTGAATTTTTAATCTGTGTTAGTCTATCATTCCTGATTCCAGGTCGATTCGCTTCATTAGATATTCCATTGCCAATGGGGAAGCTGGCATGGTGGATTTCTACCAGTGCATACCAGCCCTGCCCCTGGCATCCTGCCCAGATATGAAGTATTCAGAGGAATGGGATGGGAGTGGAAGTTTAGGATGTGGGGGGTTGCAGGCAGTATATGGGGTGGGCACACAGCACATATTTTCCCTTCACTTGGCAAAGTGGGGTTAATGCCTACAAAGAGCTGGGGTTGTGTTATCTGCAGTGTGTGAGCATATGTGCATGTGTGTGTGCTCATGTGTTTGAGAGAGAAGAGAGGGAGAGGGAGACGAGTGAGTGAGTGAGTGAGTGAGTGAGTGAGTGAGTGTGTGTGTGTGCATGCGCGCATCGCATGCGTGTCTGTGGTTCTGCTGCGATGCGACATATGAAAACTAGGTCAAGAGAGAAGGGCTCTCTAGAAGAGGATGTGAACTTGTCACCTTGGATTCCATTAGATGCAGAGCCTGGTGAGGGAGGAGGTGGGAGCGGAGAGGGAGAAAGGGAGGTAAGGTCGGGGGGGGGGGGGGGGGCACTTGGTCTCACAGCATCACTAACATACACTTACTCCACTGGCCCACTGCAACTCTGAGGCCCCTAACCCTGATACACTGCTACTCCGCTTCTCCCACTCAACCCCTTACCCATGAGGACCACAGTGTCTCAATGAACACTGCCCCCCTGGGTAGACTGAACCAACTGTATCCATCTACATTATCCACTCTGAGTCAATGGGGCATTCCATTTGGAATGAACTAAGGTTTACGATTTATCTTGAACATAGCAGCTGCATGGAGGAGGGATGGAGGGTAGAGGGAGGAGGACATACAGCTGACTGCTTTCCTGTTAGCCAATCAAATAGCATTCCAGATAACAACATGACATATCCATTATCAGAAAGGTCATTGAACTTTCATAGTAATGGAATTGCAATGTACGATTCAAGACAAACTGCTCCTTTCTCACAGGGACAGAGAGGAAGCTACTATGTTACAGTGTCATGTTGAACAGTAGTTCTTGATGGTGGTCCTAGTCTACTGTACCAATGTCAATGCACAGTAGCTAGTACACACTATGTATGAATGTGTGTGGGATTCCTACTCTGTCCCTAACAGTCCAACGTACACTAGCAGACACTGAGTATAAATATGTGTGGCCTTCCTTCCTCTTCCCTAACCGTTCCTGGTGTGAAACACTTAGCTTGTCATCCATCCAGCTACATGACGCATTCCAACCCGTTCCACACACTGACAGACAGTCTTCAACAGGATCAAGTATCCCAGTCAAATATGGCTCTATCCCTGAAGCCTCATGCCAAAAATCAACTCCAGAACACCTTCATTTCTAAACCCGACCATGCCCAGGCGAGACATAGCTACTGGTAGGTGGCGGATTAAAGAGGAGAGAAACTTTATGGAGTCATGTTCTTAGACGTTTGAGGAAAAGCACAAATCCGCTCATTGCTAGGCGCTGGGCGGTGGATTAGCCTCTCTGCACTAAACTTAATGAAGAGGAGTAAGCCCATTCCACAGGCTCAGCAAAAAGACATGATCATGAAGTGTGGCAAGGATAGGGATAGGAAGAGGGGGAGAGAAAGAGCTAGAGCAAGAGAGAGGAAGAGTGACAAAGTGAGTGATAGAGAGAGAGAGAGAGAGAGAGAGAGAAAGAGAGAGGGGAGGGAAAGAGATAGAGAGTGGCTGAGATAAAGAGTGAGGGAGAGAAATAGAAAGAGAGAGAGAGAGAGAGAGAGAGAGAGAGAGAGAGAGAGAGAGAGAGAGAGAGAGAGAGAGAGAGAGAGAGAGAGAGAGAGAGAGAGAGAGAGAGAGAGAGAGAGAGAGAGAGAGAGAGAGAGAGAGAGGGGGAGAGAGAGGCAAAAAGAGGGAGAGAGATAGAGTGGAGGGGAGGGAAAGAGATATATAAAGTGGCTGAGATAGTGAGAGATAGAGAGAATGGCTGAGATAGGGAAAGAGATAGAGAGAATGGCTGAGATAGAGTGAGAGATAGAGAGAATGGCTGAGATAGGGAGAGAGATAGAGAGAATGGCTGAGATAGGGAAAGAGATAGAGAGAATGGCTGAGATAGAGTGAGAGATAGAGAGAATGGCTGAGATAGGGAAAGAGATAGAGTGAGAGATAGAGAGAATGGCTGAGATAGGGAAAGAGATAGAGAGAATGGCTGAGATAGAGTGAGAGATAGAGAGAATGGCTGAGATAGGGAAAGAGGGAGAGAAAGAAAGCTCTTGTCGGCCGAGGGGGACTCTTTAATTCAGTGTGAGCTAGCTCCGGAGTGGGTGGAGTGGAACGCAGGCCTGTCTGTCACAGGGAGGCTCCAGTGACCGCCTGACGGATCACAGAGAAGAGGAGCAACGGGAGGCACAGCAAATTGGCACAGGGGGGCCTCCCTTTAACTCTCTCTCTCATTCAATCTCTCTGTCTCTCACTCTCTCTTTGTTTCTCTCTTATTTCTTTCTTTCTCTCTCTCCCCCTCTCTCTCTCTCTCTCTGCCTCTCTCTCTTTCGCTCTTAAGCTCTCTCTCTCTGTCTCTCCCGTTCCTCTCCACTCTCTACTGGAGCCTGGGCAGGATTTGAGGGTTGTGGGTACAGTAGACAGTAGATGCTCGGTACATGCTGGCCTGTTATCCAACGCACTCTTCCGCCCCAATGTTCAGTTCACTCAGCCAGGGGGATTACATGTGTTTGGAATACGTTTATTGAGGTTTCCATGTCCTCTGTAGTACTCCAGGTGACCAGTCAAAATATTCCTGTAATAACATAAGTAATTATAATGTAATTATAAACCTACTCAGCACTAGACAGTTATTGTAGACCAGTGTTATAATTCAACTGATCCCGAGTGGCGCAATGGTCTAAGGCACTTCATCTCAGTGCTAGAGGCGTCACTATTGGACCTGGTTCGATTCCAGGCTGTATCACAACCAGCTGTGATTGGGAGTCCCATAGGGCTGCGCACAATTGGCCCAGCGTCGCCCGGGTTAGGGTTTGGCCGGGGTAGGCCAAAGGGGGTGGACTAATGCTCTTGTAAATAAGAGTATGTTCTTAACTGACTTGCCTAGTTAAATAAAGGTTAAATAAACAAAGTGAAATAAATAATGTAACATGGGTGATGTCATCTAGTGTTCTGTGATTATACTTAATGATTACTAACGAGTGGCAGGTGCGATCAATTCTTCTCCAGGTGCCGAATTAGCCAATGAAATTACTTGTTAGGGAAATCCACACCAGTTGGTAACACCTGTAGCACTGTCACTTGATGTATGGAAAAATATCATTAAAGGAAATGCCTAAATTTGATTTTATATTAGTATGAAGTTGAGATCCTGTGTACTGCAGCTACAGGTGCTTACACTGTTGTTGATATGTATTGTGTTAGACATTTTGGATGGGGCTCAAATTCCACCACAGCACCTTTCAAGTCTAATAGACTTGGAACTAGTACAAAGGTCTTTAATGATATGTCAGTCAAGAGTTTATCCATTAAGATCTTGAAGCACGACTCGAATATACACAGCAAATTGGCCGGTGTTAACTAGTGTTGATTTTTCAGTGTAACATTTATAGTGTTGATTCAGGAGTTAAAATATCTCTGTAAGAGTAAAATGAACTCTCAGCGGTGTTAATCCCAGTGTTGGTGTTAATAACCAGTGTTGACAGTGTGATTGTGTCTCCGTGGAGAGTAAAACATTCAAAATCACATCTATCATTATCAGATTTTCCAGCGTGCTCTGCATACAGCTGTACATTTTTCTAAACTAATCCAATCAGTTAATTTAATCTATGCACCCATTACTGACAGTTTAAATGATTCAGGTAGTCTGCTCACAATGTTCCTAACCCTTACAGCCATTCTGAATGCAGTGGAATACACATTTCTGTTGGATAACTTAACTCTGGCTGGATTCCAATAGGAATTACACACCACTTTGCAAGCCAGCATAATGTGACTTGCAGGCCTGATGTGGCCTGTAAACCAGGAGGTTCCTGACACCACTGTTAGGGTAAAACTCCACTTTACAATTTCAGCTGAAGGAGGTATGCATTTTGAAAACATACTTAACTGTTTGAAACTTGAATGTTTTATTTCATATTGTGAGGCCTGTCTTAACTTCCTTCAAAGTAGCCTATAGGCAAAATTCAACCATGGAAACCTGGAGGCGATTCTTTTAGAAAGACTTCATAGGCGGAACATGAGTTTCAAGTTTGGGGAAGCTTCCAATTTACCCTAACATTTCTACTGCTCTGCGTGCCAGTTACGATTTTCATACATTTTCGTGGAAGATTTTAATTTCAATAATAACATTTCCGTTTCTCAAAATCATTGTCAAGTGGTTAATCGTAAAAAAAAGTGAGCCAGCCTCTGCCTTATGGACACATGAACTAATGGGAGATCACCAGCCTCTGCCTTATGGACACATGAACTAATGGGAGATCACCAGCCTCTGCCTTATGGACACATGAACTAATGGGAGATCACCAGCCTCTGCCTTATGGACACATGAACTAATGGGAGATCACCAGCCTCTGCCGTATGGACACATGAACTAATGGGAGATCACCAGCCTCTGCCTTATGGACACATGAACTAATGGGAGATCACCAGCCTCTGCCTTATGGACACATGAACTAATGGGAGATCACCAGCCTCTGCCTTATGGACACATGAACTAATGGGAGATCACCAGCCTCTGCCTTATGGACACATGAACTAATGGGAGATCACCAGCCTCTGCCGTATGGACACATGAACTAATGGGAGATCACCAGCCTCTGCCTTATGGACACATGAACTAATGGGAGATCACCAGCCTCTGCCTTATGGACACATGAACTAATGGGAGATCACCAGCCTCTGCCGTATGGACACATGAACTAATGGGAGATCACCAGCCTCTGCCTTATGGACACATGAACTAATGGGAGATCACCAGCCTCTGCCGTATGGACACATGAACTAATGGGAGATCACCAGCCTCTGCCTTATGGACACATTAACTAATGGGAGATCACCAGCCTCTGCCTTATGGACACATGAACTAATGGGAGATCACCAGCCTCTGCCTTATGGACACATGAACTAATGGGAGATCACCAGCCTCTGCCGTATGGACACATGAACTAATGGGAGAACACCAGCCTCTGCCATATGGACACATGAACTAATGGGAGATCACCAGCCTCTGCCTTATGGACACATGAACTAATGGGAGATCACCAGCCTCTGCCGTATGGACACATGAACTAATGGGAGATCACCAGCCTCTGCCTTATGGACACATGAACTAATGGGAGATCACCAGCCTCTGCCTTATGGACACATGAACTAATGGGAGATCACCAGCCTCTGCCTTATGGACACATGAACTAATGGGAGATCACCAGCCTCTGCCGTATGGACACATGAACTAATGGGAGATCACCAGCCTCTGCCGTATGGACACATGAACTAATGGGAGATCACCAGCCTCTGCCTTATGGACACATGAACTAATGGGAGATCACCAGCCTCTGCCTTATGGACACATTAACTAATGGGAGATCACCAGCCTCTGCCTTATGGACACATGAACTAATGGGAGATCACCAGCCTCTGCTTTATGGACACATGAACTAATGGGAGATCACCAGCCTCTGCCGTATGGACACATGAACTAATGGGAGATCACCAGCCTCTGCCGTATGGACACATGAACTAATGGGAGATCACCAGCCTCTGCCTTATGGACACATGAACTAATGGGAGATCACCAGCCTCTGCCTTATGGACACATGAACTAATGGGAGATCACCAGCCTCTGCCTTATGGACACATGAACTAATGGGAGATCACCAGCCTCTGCCTTATGGACACATGAACTAATGGGAGATCACCAGCCTCTGCCGTATGGACACATGAACTAATGGGAGATCACCAGCCTCTGCCTTATGGACACATGAACTAATGGGAGATCACCAGCCTCTGCCTTATGGACACATGAACTAATGGGAGATCACCAGCCTCTGCCGTATGGACACATGAACTAATGGGAGATCACCAGCCTCTGCCTTATGGACACATGAACTAATGGGAGATCACCAGCCTCTGCCGTATGGACACATGAACTAATGGGAGATCACCAGCCTCTGCCTTATGGACACATGAACTAATGGGAGATCACCAGCCTCTGCTTTATGGACACATGAACTAATGGGAGATCACCAGCCTCTGCCGTATGGACACATGAACTAATGGGAGATCACCAGCCTCTGCCGTATGGACACATGAACTAATGGGAGATCACCAGCCTCTGCCTTATGGACACATGAACTAATGGGAGATCACCAGCCTCTGCCGTATGGACACATGAACTAATGGGAGATCACCAGCCTCTGCCTTATGGACACATTAACTAATGGGAGATCACCAGCCTCTGCCTTATGGACACATGAACTAATGGGAGATCACCAGCCTCTGCCTTATGGACACATGAACTAATGGGAGATCACCAGCCTCTGCCGTATGGACACATGAACTAATGGGAGAACACCAGCCTCTGCCATATGGACACATGAACTAATGGGAGATCACCACTCTCTGCCTTATGGACACATGAACTAATGGGAGATCACCAGCCTCTGCCGTATGGACACATGAACTAATGGGAGATCACCAGCCTCTGCCTTATGGACACATGAACTAATGGGAGATCACCAGCCTCTGCCTTATGGACACATGAACTAATGGGAGATCACCAGCCTCTGCCTTATGGACACATGAACTAATGGGAGATCACCAGCCTCTGCCGTATGGACACATGAACTAATGGGAGAACACCAGCCTCTGCCATATGGACACATTAACTAATAGGAGATCACCAGCCTCTGCCATATGGACACATTAACTAATAGGAGATCACCAGCCTCTGCCACATGGACACATTAACTAATGTGAGATCACCAGCCTCTGCCATATGGACACATGAACTAATGGGAGATCACCAGCCTCTGCCATATGGACACATGAACTAATGGGAGATCACCAGCATCTGCCATATGGACACATGAACTAATGGGAGATCACCAGCCTCTGCCATATGGACACGTGAACGATTGTGTGATCCATCATAGCCTATAGGACAATGCAGTAGTAGGCCTAGAACTTCCACTGCTCTTTCACCCCGAGGATTGGTGATTATCGAGGGGGAGATTATTGAAAGGATTTTTGAAATTGTTTTCTGTGAGGAACTATAGTTTTAATATTTTATCATTCGCAATAGATGTTTAAAAAAAAAAATTTCCACGCAGCAGGCCAGGTACTTATATGAGTGCTTAGGTATGCACGCTCCCTCAACATTATCGGAACAGAGAAACCAGAAAGATGCTCATTGCTCACATAGAGCACTCCAAACAAAAGTCAATGAAAGAATTGGCAGATCTCGTAAATGATGGTTATGAAATAAACCAAAACTTGTTTCTCACAAGTATAGCAGATTATGAAATCTGCAAACAACGTTTCCAGTCTGAGAATGAGAACGGTCGGTAAATGACTGTAATTAATACGTGCATTAACAGTAATGAATGTAACCAAATGACAGGGGTTAACGGTACATTTACTACTGGTGACATATGTAAGGGCATACAATTCATACAATGAAACAATCAACGCGCAAGAATTGGTGGGAGACAGCTGAGCCATTCTGGAGAGAGACTCTTCGCCTCACACCCCTCCCCTTCTTCTTGTCTCAACATTTTAAATTATACTCAAGACACATTATCTTTCATTATCACACCCAATGCATTTCTCAAATGGCCAATAAATTCAAATCTTCCCGGTCATGTTTTCAGGCTCCACATTTTCTTAACGGAAACCCTGCATATAGACAGGCACTGGCCCAGTGTTGAATTTATTACTGTCAGTGTTGATTTAACACTGATGAATTTGCTGTGTAGTCATATAGAAATCATCATCTGTACTATTAAGCATCTCTACAATATATCAGTACCACCAACAACCCCATGATGAGAAAATTCCACATTTCCAAAAGCATCTGTCAGCAGAGCATGCATGAAACTACTAGGACCGGGACTAGCTGACACATTTTCTGGGAATGGAAGAATGTGGAATCTGGAATGGAATCTCCATATACCTTCCAGGCTTCCACTACAGACGTAGGATTTTAATCGGATCACCCTGTTGCAGGATAATTTTCCTGCAATGCACAACATTTAAAACTTGTGATGTATTTGAGGTTTACAAACCTGAAGTTTAAGTTTTTCATTTCCACTTGGAAATTTCAGACCTGATTTTCCCTTACGAAAATGTTTTTCCATTAATTATAATCCACATAATAATTCATATTTCCTGCTGTAGCAAACTGGCTCAAACTAAGATCCTACATCTGTATATCACCATGGCAGTGGGAAGAGTTCAATGGGGGATGGTTCCCTGTCACTTAATAATAATTTATTACACTTTTATAGATCTTTTCATTACAAACTCAAAGCACTTCAGAAGAAAATAAATAAATAAATAAATTGTAAAACAAAACAAATAGTTAATTGATGATCATGGCAGGCAAGGTAGTTCATTCATGGCTTGGGCAGTCAGCGTCAGGATGATGGCAAGAGTAGAGGCAGTTCGGAGATGAAACGGAGTTGCTTAACATCCAGGGAGTTTTAGACTGGTCCAGAGCCATTCCTCAGTGCACCCTGGCCCTTGCCGTCTCTGAAACAGCGCTTCTCAGTAGTACTATGAGGTCCGCCTCTATGGGTAGAACTCCCCCACTACCGATGTGTAACACCAATCTGGGTGAAGCCACAACAGCCACGAAGGCGCCAGAAAAACACACTGCACAGCATTGGAACCAATGCTATGATGGTTCCCTGTCACGTCACATCAGGAATGATGTGTCCTCATTTTCACAGGACAGGATGAGAGAGACATAACATAGGTGTGTGTGTGCATGTGTGTGTGTGTTATTTTGATACACAAACAATCCCTGAAAAGGTGGTCTCATCTCGTGAACAACCATTCACAACCATTAATGTTGTGTAGCTGTCTCTACACAACATTCCCTTTATATACACACCTGTAGTCTGCCGTCACCGACAGGAACAGGCTGCCTGGCTCTCTGCTTGTAGAGCACAATGTAGTTGTTTGGGTCCAGTTTGTATGATGCTGGCTGGCTAGGACTGAAAATTACAGTAATCCATTGCAATAAGAGTGAAATATCAGTGATAGAGGAGACAAATACTGCACTCTGATTTTTTTTTTATCACCTGCAGTGGCCCTGCTTACACAGACAATATTGTGGGGAGAAGAGACACATACTGTATGTAAAACATGAAAACAGTGGGAGGAGGGGGAACATAATGGAATATTTTGATTGACAGAGAGGAGAGGACAGAACATTGAACATCATACAGTGCCTATATACCACCAGAGTTGACTGGAACAGGCTGGAGTGAATGCTGTTACACAAGGGCCTCCAAAACTGCATGACGCATAAACCTCCTCTCAAATCTCATAAAATGTTATCATACTTGATCTGAAATGATTTTTTCTCTCCTAGCTCCCGTTCACGACAACCGGCATTTGAGGTCCAGCTCCTCTGAGCAAATATGAAAGATGGCAAGACGGATGTCAGAATATCTAAGAACGTAGATGCTTGACAAGTCCCCCTCAAAACACAGGGGGTAAGAGTAGGATTTTTGTGCAATGTTTGTAAGTCGGGGCTGCTGGGACTGCCACCTTTAGCAGAGATGGAGAAGTTTGAGATGTCAAAATGATTTGTGGGGTTTTGGGCGAGAGGGAGTTGCCGTGAGGTGACATCTTGTCACCTTGTCTACCCGCGCTGCAATGCTGTCAGGCACGGAGGAACCAGACACCAGGTGTAGAACACAGGTGTCCAAAACCCTTCGTTTAGAAGAGGAACAACTGCATGATGGGTAAACAAGAACAACAGCCGTTGCAGCGCCCGATTGGACATGAGTGGTGATGTATTGCTACCACAGCAGACACAGAATCAGTTCAAAGACACAGGAAGTAGAAAGCAATATTTCTGATTTCTTTACTCCGTGAGGTCAGTAAAAAAGTCCTTTAAAATTGTGTATCAATGAATCTATTCACCTCATCTATCATTCTCAAATGTTCATACAATGTGGATTAATGCACTGAGCTTAGTCAACATTCAGTTATTATTATCCCAGTGCTCTGAGATCTGTTCCCACACACGTTAGTAGGCTCCAGTATGTGAGGAGGTGTAATGGCTGGTGAGATCTCACATAACACATGTAAGTGAGTGTGGGCTTAACACATAGCTAGGCAGACAGCTCTGTTTCTCTGGTTACCTACAGCACACCTCTGCACGGCTCCCACTTTGTCACCTTGCCTTTAAACAGAGCAGATCCAGACCCAGGCCTCGCTACACTTCGTTACCGTCGTACATCTTTGGGCTCCCGAGTTGTGCAGCGGTCTAAGGCACTGCATCTCAGTGCAAGAGGTGTCACTACAGTCCCTGGTTCAAATCCAGGCTGTATCACATCTGGCTGTGATTGGGAGTACCATAGGGCGGCGCACAATTGGCCCAGCGTCGGCCGGGTTAGGCCATCATTATAAATAAGAATTTGTTCTTAATTGACTTGCCTAGTTAAATAAAGGTTAAATAATCATCAAACAGCCCTCCTCCTTCTCTATCTCTCTCTCTCTCTCTGGGAATTGTATTTTTACATCGCTAAAGCAAGTAAAATAGATAATAAACAAAAGTGAAATAAATATAAAAAATTAACAGTAAACATTACACTCACAAAAGCTCCAAAGGAATAGAGACATTTCAAATGTCCTATTATGGCTACTGTACAGTGTTGTAACGATGTGCAAATAGTTAAAGTACAAAAGGGAAAATAAATCAACGTAAATATGGATAGTATTTCAAATCAATCAAATCAAATTTTATTTCTCACATGCACCGAATACAACAGGTTATAGTGAAATGCTTACTTACAAGCCCTTAACGAACAATGCAGTTTTAAGAAAATACCCCCAAAAAAGTAAGAGATAAAAATAACAAATAATTCAAGAGTAGCAGTAAATAACAATAGCGGGGCTATATACAGGGGGTACCGGTACAGAGTCAATGGTGTTCTTATCAGCAGGACAAATAGCTGAGTGTTCTCTCTCTCTCTCTCTTTCTCTCTCTACCTCCCTCCCTTCCTCCCTCACCCTCCCTCTCTCTGTCTCGCTCTCTCCCTCCCTCTCTCTCTCCCTCCCTCCCTCCCTCTACACTCAGCCATGGCCTCTAACCCACTCATCTACTCATTTACTCTTCATCCCAGCCTGCAGGTCAAACTCTCTTCATAGGTTTCTATAGAAAGTCACTTAGTGAATGAATGTACCTTTAGTTCATACAGTATCTGTCTTTTAGGCAGCTGTGTGTGTAGATCTACATTGATTACACAATCAGGCAGGGCAACTTAGGTGACTCATTCCAATTGAGGATATGAGAAGTCTTGCCAGCTCCGGACTCTACAAGCACTGTCTACTGTAACAGAGCAATACTGTCATGCTGTACTATGTCTCAGCTTGTACATGCACTGTTGATACAGTAAGTTCTAGCAATCACATCTACAGTATAGATAGCTGAACGCTTCAATGGTGAGATAGATGGTCTGTTACTCAGTCCCTTGGAGTCTCTGGTTCGCTTGCAGGCACTTTCTCAAAATTCCCAGAAATCACGTCTACGGTATGCAGTAAATACTTATCTTGAACACTTGGATGGTGAGACAGATGGACTGTTTCTCTTTCAATCTGTGTCTTTCGTTCTCTAAAGTTGGAGATGGGAGGGGGTGGGAAGGAGGGTGGGAAGGAGGATGAGGGGTGAGACGGAGGGTGGGAAGGAGAGTGGGTGTGGGAAGGAGGGTGGGAAGGAGAGTGGGGGGTGAGACGGAGGGTGGGAAGGAGAGTGGGGGGTGGGAAGGAGGGTGGGAAGGAGAGTGGAGGGTGGGAAGGAGAGTGGGGGGTGGGAAGGAGGGTGGGAAGGAGAGTGGAGGGTGGGAAGGAGAGTGGAGGGTGGGAAGGAGAGTGGAGGGTGGGAAGGAGGGTGGGAAGGAGAGTGGAGGGTGGGAAGGAGAGTGGGAAGGAGGGTGGGGGGTGGGAAGGAGAGTGGGGAGTAGGAAGGAGGGTGGGAAGGAGAGTGGAGGGTGGGAAGGAGAGTGGGGGGTGGGAAGGAGAGTGGAGGGTGGGAAGGAGAGTGGAGGGTGGGAAGGAGAGTGGAGGGTGGGAAGGAGAGTGGGGAGTAGGAAGGAGGGTGGGAAGGAGAGTGGAGGGTGGGAAGGAGAGTGGGGAGTAGGAAGGAGGGTGGGAAGGAGAGTGGAGGGTGGGAAGGAGAGTGGGGAGTAGGAAGGAGGGTGGGAAGGAGAGTGGAGGGTGGGAAGGAGAGTGGGGAGTAGGAAGGAGGGTGGGAAGGAGAGTGGAGGGTGGGAAGGAGAGTGGGGAGTAGGAAGGAGGGTGGGAAGGAGAGTGGAGGGTGGGAAGGAGAGTGGGAATGAGGGTGGGAAAGAGGATGAGGGGTGAGACGGAGAGTGGGGACCCAGCAACTATATTCTTCTCTTGAGTCTCCGCCACTGCATTTTAATCAGTTTCCTACTGTTTACCATGTGAGACATAGACATTGTGCCCCCCAGCTCTTTCTCTCTCTCACAGTGCTAGCTGGCAGTGGGGCTGGCGTAATAGAAAACAGCACTCCATTGTAGCACTCATTACTGTATAATTATACTAATTTTGCGCTGTGGGAAATAAATAAATAAAGATCCGAGGCGAATAGATTACATGCCTCCCCCGTCTACTCTCTCCCGGTATCAGAGATAGACGAAGAGCGAGAGGGGAGATGCAGAGAGCGAGAGAGAGAGAGAGAGAGAGAGAGAGAGAGAGAGAGAGAGCGAGAGAGAGGAGTAAGGAACAAGGAAAACTTCCTCGTCTTCCCTTCTTTTTCTCTCAGTTCCCTGGTTACGTTCTGTTCTCTGGTCCCTGGTTACGTTCTGTTCTCTGCCTGGGCCTACCCTGGCTGGCTGAATGGTCCCTGGTTACGTTCTATTCTCTGGTCCCTGGTTACGTTCTGTTCTCTGGTCCCTGGTTATGTTCTGTTCTCTGCCTGGGTCTACCCTGGCTGGCTGAATGGTCCCTGGTTACGTTCTATTCTCTGGTCCCTGGTTACGTTCTGTTCTCTGGTCCCTGGTTACGTTCTGTTCTCTGGTCCCTGGTTACGTTCTGTTCTCTGCCTGGGCCTACCCTGGCTGGCTGAATGGTCCCTGGTTACGTTCTGTTCTCTGCCTGGGCCTACCCTGGCTGGCTGAATGGTGAAACGTCTCCCTCTCTGACAGAAGGCTGTCACATTCCATGGCTGGGAGCCGACAGATCCCTGTGTCTGATCCTGAAGGGTTGTTATGTATGAAAGCCCAGGCTGACTCCTCAGCCACACCGCCAACAAACTGATAAGCCAGATGACATGTGAGCTAGCTAGCTATATTATTCTGGGATGGATGAGATTCTGTGGGTGTGTGTGTGCTGGGCTGTGAGTGTTGAGGGAGAAAATGAGGGAGAGGGGAGGAGGGCGGTGAGGTGTACACCAGTTGGAAGGAGTATAAGATGAGGAGGGGGAGGGGGAGGAGGAGGGAGTTGAGAAGCAATTAGGCGTGTTCGAGGAAAAACTTCATTGGGGAGAAGATTCAATGGGTGGAGAGGGGAGGGAGGGATGAAAGAAGAGAGGGAGGGGAGGTGTGGGTGGAGATAGTTTTCCCCATCTCTCTCTCTCCACCTCTCACTCTCATCTTCTCTCTCTCAGTCATTGGCTTCATGGCTCATGTCTTCAAGGGCTTGAACTTCACAGCTCTTCTGTGCCTCTGTAAAATTCCTGCCCTCCCACAAGGCTTCTGCAGCCCCACTCCTCCCCTGGCTGTCTATTCCACTCTATTCCACCAAGCCGTCATATCCATAAAGTAGCAGGAGAGAAATTGAGTCCCCTGGAATGATGTAGGAGGCCCCCGGACGTGGGACAGGCACAGAGGTGCTAGCTGCAGAGAGAGGTGCACAATTTAATCTATTGAAATATATGGAAACCTTCAACCCTGGAGGGGGCGTCAGAGAGATGGGGGGTTGGGGGTCGTGGCTAGGGGTTAATAGTGTTGTTTAGATCTTTAATGGCCCAACCCCTGATGATGTCAGCTGGAGACACATTAGAAGAAGCCCAAGGGCCAATGAACTGGGGGGATGCATGGGAGCCAGGCCTTTGAACTAGCAGTGAGCCTCCGCACATGTGATGGGGGGGCGTCAAATTCCCTGGCTTAAAAAGGAAGGAAGGCGAGAGAGAAAGAGAGAGAAAGCATAGAGTGAAAGGGCAAGACATGCAGAGAGAGAAAGAAGGAGAGAGAGAGAGAGGGGGGGGGGGGGGGGTACTGCCTTGAGCCATGCATTCTGTTCCCTGTGCTTCTGCACCCTGAGGTTCCCAGTCAGTCCTATTGTTCTGTTCTATAGTATATCAATTACATTATATTGTGGAGAGAGAGCAATTTGAAGGCTGTATAGAGGGGGCATGCTTCTTTTTTTATTTGCATATAAACTAAAACGCGTCAGTGTATCAGAGCATGGACATAAAGAGGTGTCCCCGGCAAAATATTTTGTTGTGAGGTTTTAAAGTTCAATTCCTGCAATTCTACACATTTTGCCATGGGGTGTAGATACATTTTTGCTGTTTTAAAGCTAATTTCCTGAAATTCTACACATTTTGAAATGATTTATGCCATATTAATATGATATCTGTGAGAATGACTAACAAAATCAAATGGGAGCCCCCTAGAGGTCAGGGCCACTGGGCAGTTGTCCTGCATGCCTGGTCGGTATTCGGCCTAGATTCGGCTCCCTAGACTAACTACCAGTCAAACATTAGGAAGCTGACATGGCTAAATGATTGACTGTCAGTAGGCAGGATTCAATTTACCCAAGCGTATTTCGACAAATTAAAAACATTATTGTGACGTGTAATAGAAACGGAAAAGATTGGAAACATTTTCTAAAGATCGACAACATTTTCATCCGTTGAACAGGCGTGGATTTCTGTCTAACTTCCTTTATTGCGACAAATGATGATGCAAACAGTGTTTTTTGTTTAAATGATGAAAAATCGAATCATTTTGAAGATACGCGGAGCACGTAATGTCATCACGTGACTAATAAGCTCCGCTCTACATTTAATTCTAAATGCCTACTGCTTGCAAAATAAAAAAATGTAACTGTAAAAAAAACTGTCTCTTTGCACGACAAGGACTTTACAGATGTCCAAGAATGCCTGAATTGCTTCACCTTGCTTTTCTGGTTGGCTGGATGGAACTGTCACCATCCAATTATTACCGATATACAGGAGTGCTAGTTTCACCATGGCACGGACCGTGGCGATACTTTGGCACATGAGAATTATTAGAATATGCCAAACATTAGTCAATTATTGTATTCTAGCCATATTGGCTTTCGCGAGCTACCTGAGACATGAAACAGATAGGCGGGAGGGCAGACTGGCTACTTGAGACATGAAACAGATAGGCGGGAGGGCAGACTGGCTACCTGAGACATGAAACAGATAGGCAGGGGGGCAGACTGGCTACCTGAGACATGAAACAGATAGGCGGGAGGGCAGACTGGCTACCTGAGACATGAAACAGATAGGCGGGAGGGCAGACTGGCTACCTGAGACATGAAACAGATAGGCGGGAGGGCAGACTGGCTACCTGAGACATGAAACAGATAAGCGGGAGGGCAGACTGGCTACCTGAGACATGAAACAGATAGGCGGGAGGGCAGACTGGCTACCTGAGACATGAAACAGATAGGCGGGAGGGCAGACTGGCTACCTGAGACATGAAACAGATAAGCGGGAGGGCAGACTGGCTACCTGAGACATGAAACAGATAAGCGGGAGGGCATACAGGCTGTTGCCACTTTATTCATTCTGACTAAATGGGTAATGGAAACACTTCAACCACTTCCATTTTTTAGGCACTGTACTACTTTGCTACTTTCCAAATGCAAGAAAACATCTCTGGACAAGTTAATGGAAACATACTGTGGCTACTTACTGATTGACATAAGAGAAGAACTGCTGATGCCTAACCAAATTTCCAAATTACACTTGGTGTATTCAATAGCAAATTGAGACCCCGACTGAGTTCCCCCAAAATCATGCAAAAAAAAAAAATAAATTGGGGGAGGGGGGTCTACGCGCACCAACACATACAGACACACAGGAATACTCACCCAACCCACCACCATACTGAGTGACTGTTATCTGGTAATTTCATGGCTGTAGGGTTTTGTGGGCCCTAATGTCCATTTCAATGCATTTCTGTCATTCAGCGTTAATTTATGGCGCCGCTCATCAATGGAAATCAGCTCTTATTAAAGCTGCAGCACGATTTTATCCCTTTAGCCTTTAATCCAGATTTAGCCCAGCTGCTTTGGCAATTTCTACTCTCCACAAAGGCATTCACTTTGTCTCTTTTGAATAACTTTATCACACTGTTTAACATTCAATATGCCTTCAACCGCTCTATTGCCTTTGTTTGCCTTATTTCCCTTCTTGTCTTGTGTCCTCAGAGAGAGGTTGGCTGTTGTAATGAGATGGAAAGATGGAAAGATGCCGAATGCATTTGATAGGCTATTTACCTGTGGTTGTGTCTCAAATGGCACCCTACTCCCTGCATAGTACACCATGGCACCATGGCCTCTGGTCAAAAGTAGTGCAGTGGAAATAGGATGCTATTTGGAATGCACTTTTGTGTTTTGGGTTGAGTTTCATGTGTGTGTGTGTGTGTGTGTGTGTGTGTGTGTGTGTGTGTGTGTGTGTGTGTGTGTGTGTGTGTGTGTGTGTGTGTGTGTGTGTGTGTGTGTGTGTGTGTGTGTGTGTGTGTGTGTGTGTGTGTGTGAAGGACGTCTGAATCAATAGGCCTATTGTAATTGTCCTATTACCTACTAGAGGAGGATGAGTGAGAGAGGGGCTATCAAAAGTTAATGAGGCTCTTCCACATAAGTCCTAATTCTCAAATGCTCTGTCCTGTCCACAGTGTTGTATCCAATATTCACACATGATGTTATGAGGATAAGTGAATGTGAAAATTCTGTTTTGATTCAGATTTTTCAAAAACATGTCCACTTAAGGCATACAATGTACTCCATCTTGCCTTGGCTACTGTCCACATGGTGGAGGCTTGTACTTGCCAGACACTAGAGCATTGTGTGTGTGTGTGTGTGTGTGTGTGTGTGTGTGTGTGTGTGTGTGTGTGTGTGTGTGTGTGTGTGTGTGTGTGTGTGTGTGTGTGTGTGTGTGTGTGTGTGTGTGTGTGTGTGTGTGTGTGTGTGTGTGTGTGTGTGTCTGTTTATGCATTTACATTGATTTATTGATTAATCTCATGCCATACAAAGAGAAATAACATATATTTTTCTAAACTAATCCAATCAGTTAGTTAGATTTATTGTACATGTTACTGAAATGGTTGATGGGTTTAAATGGTTTAGGTAGTGTTTTTTTACATTTTATTCTGAATGTAGGTTGCGTCACATCCTGACCTTAGTTCCTTTGTTTTGTCTTTTGTTTTAGTATGGTCAGGGCATGAGTTGGGTGGGTTGTCTATGTTAGTTTTCTATGATTTTCTAATTCTGTATTTGGCCTGATATGGTTCTCAATCAGAGGCAGCTGTCAATCGTTGTCCCTGATTGGGAACCATATTTAGGTAGCCTGTTTTCTGTTGGGTTTTGTGGGTGGTTATTTTCAGTCTTTGTGTGTCTGCACCAGACAGAACTGTTTTCGGGTTTCCTTTTTGTTTCACTTTGTTAGATTTTGTATTTTGTTGTATTCATTCTTATTAAAAGTCATTATGGATACATACCACGCTGCGCATTGGTCTTCCGATCCTTCCTACTACTCCTCATCAGAGGAGGAAGAAGAAAGCCGTTACAGCGGGTGAATAAGAATTCCAACTATTGGATATCTTAACTCTGTCTGGATTCCAATAGGAATTACACATCACTTTGCAAGCCAGCAAAATGTGACTTGCAGGCCTGATGTGGCCTGTAAACCAGGAGTTTCCTAACACCACTAGGCCACTTACTAGGCCAATAATTAAGGCCTTACGATATATAGTATGTAATGTATTGTCATAGAGTTTAATTTGAACGATAACATTCGCCTAGGAACTTTTATTTTTTAACCAGGTAAGCCAGTTGAGAACAAGTTCTCATTTACAACTGCGACCTGGCCAAGATAAAGCAAAGCAGTGCGACAAAAACAACAACTCACTTGATGAAAGGGACGGGTCTATAAAAGGAAAGAATACAACAACCATGTCTCTGTCACTAACAAATACAGTCATGGGTGGCAACTCTACAATTTACTCAAAAAGAAAAGGTACCCTAGGAAATATGCAAATGAGGTTTTACACCTTACAGTGTTAAAACAACACCCAATGTAACACTACATGTGTTCATTTCTTACACTGAGAAAGTGTAAGAGTTTCAGCACTAGGCAAAGTGAGCCCAGTTTTCTCTACATCAAGTGTTATGTTTTACACAGTAGGTGTTGTGTATTACTCCACAGTAGAGCAATGCAAACACTACAATCAAGTTCATTTGAACACTATAAGAGTTGAATGGGGAACTCTGCAACATAGTTCAATCTTAAACACTTTCAAAAGTGTTATTTTAACACCAGTACAGTGGGACTCATATGTTCACTGAAAATCGTGTACATTTGACACTTTGAGTTAAATGTACACCACTGATTTTGCGTATGCATGCCCATTCTCTTCTACACCTACGCATTACAGATTCTATGCAAACAAACAAACAAAATTGCCCCCTCTATACAGCCTTCAAATTGCTCTCCCACCACAATGTAATCACTTTTATATACTATGGCTGTGGTGGCCTCTACAGAACAACAGGACTGACTGGGAACCTCAGGGTGCAGAAGCACAGGGAACAGAATACATAGCTCAAGTGCATGCATGAGTACGTGTGTGTCTGTGTGTATCCAACTGTGTGTGTGTAGATCTCTGTGTGTGTGTGTGTGTGTGTGTGTGTGTGTGTGTGTGTGTGTGTGTGTGTGTGTGTGTGTGTGTGTGTGTGTGTGTGTGTGTGTGTGTGTGTGTGAATCTATCCGAGTGTGTCTTTGTCCACCGTGTGTGTGTGTGATTTGTGCATGGCATTCTTGATCAAATCAAATGAAATCAAATACAATTTTATTAGTCACATGCGCAGAATACAACAGGTGTGGACCTTACAGTGAAATGCTTACTTACGAGCCCCTAACCAACAGTGCAGTTTCAAAAAAATATGGATAAGAATAAGAGATAAAAGTAACAAGTAATTATAGAACAGCAGTAAAAAATAACAATATATACAGGGGGGTGCTGGTACAGAGTCAATGTGCGGGGGCACCGGTTAGTTGAGGTAGTATGTACGTGTAAGTAGAGTTAATTAAAGTGACTATGCATAGATGACAACAGAGAGTGGCAGTGGTGTAAAGAGGGGAGGGGGGTGCAATGCAAATAGTCTGGGTAGCCATTTGACTAGATGTTCAGGAGTCTAATGGCTTGGGGGTAGAAGCTGTTTAGAAGCCTCTTGGACCTAGACTTGGTGCTCCGGTACTGCTTGCCATGCGGTAGCAGAGAAAACAGTCTATAGCTAGGGTGGCTGGAGTCTTTGACAATTTTTAGGGCCTTCCTCTGACACCGCCTGGTATAGAGGTCCTGGATGGCAGGAAGCTTGGCCCCGGTGATGTACTGGGCTGTTCACATTACCCTCTGTAATGCCTTGCGGTCGGAGGCCGAGCAGTTTCCATACCAAGCAGTGATGCAACCCGTCAGGATACTCTCGGTTGTGCAGCTGTAGAACCTTTTTGAGGATCTGAGGACCCATGCCAAATATTTTCAGTCTCCTGAGGGCGAATAGCTTTTGTCGTGCCTGCTTCACGACTGTCATGGTGTGCTTGGACCATGTTAGTTTGTTGGTGATGCGGACAACAAGGAACTTGATGCTCTCAACCTGCTCCACTGCAGCCACGTCGATGAGAATGGGAGCGTGCTCGGTCCTCTTTCTCCACAATCACCTCTTTTGTCTTGATCACGTTGAGGGAGAGGTTGTTGTCCTGGCACCACACGGTGAGGTCTCTGTCCCCCTCCCGGTAGGCTGTCTCGTTGTTGTCAGTGATCAAGCCAACCACTGGTTTGTCATCGTGTGACGTAGAAGTCCGTCACTGGCCGCGGGCAGCATTTGGTTCTTTAACGCACGCACACATTCATCACTCCTCCCTGCTACGTTATAAGATAAGTTAACAATGTGGGTCGACACACAAATTGGCTTCTGTCTTGGTACATACATTTCACACTTGTCAGTGTTCATATTTAAGATGTGCAATATTTATTATACTTATCAATGTTGTGGATGAGCGCTTTGTTTGTTTGTTCTGTTCCTCTCTCTCTCTCTCCATCTCTGTAGCTTCCGGGTATGCTGGAAAAGGACCCGAGCTAAGGGAATGGGGCTGACTTTATAGTGCCTGTCCCAAATGGCTCATCAGTAGTCAGTAGTGATGTAATGTTGTAAATGTTATGTTGTGGTATTGTTTAGAAAACGTGTTGCAATGTATATCCTTTAGTAGGTTTAGTTCATGGAAAATGTAGGTTTGTATAGTTAATTGCTTAATTAATTAGTGTTAATTGTTCTGAGGGGAGGGGCTAGCCCTACAAAAGGAGCCTCTCTTTCAGTTCATGAAGAGGAATTTTGGATTGAGCTGTGGATGGGGCAGCATTGTTTTTAAGCTGTCCCATAAGGTAGACGTTTGATGGCAGTACTGTTGTTTTTTGTTCCGGAATCAACTTGTAAATAAACACCTTTGCACAGAAGAACTTTTGCGGCTCCGCCATCTTTTTATTTTGATAGAGGTTAGGTTTTCCAGTTTAGCCTTCTGGCCTACTCTACGTGACACATCGGCAAATTGAATGATGGTGTTGGCCATGCAGTCATGAGTGAACAGAGAGTACAGGAGGGGGCTGAGCACGCATCCCTGAGGGGCCCCCATGTTGAGGATCAGCGTGGCCGATGTGCTGTTTCCTACCCTTACCACCTGGGGGTGGCCCGTCAGGAAGTCCAGGATCCAGTTGCAGAGGGAGGTGTTTAGTCCCAGGGTCCTTAGCTTATTGATGAGCTTTGAGGGCACTATGGTGTCGAACGCTGAGCTGTAGTCAATGAATAGCATTCTCACATAGGGGTTCCTTTTGTCCAGGTGGGAAAGGGCAGTGTGGAGTGCAATAGACTGCATATTCTGTGGATCGTTTGGGGTGGTATGCAAATTGGAGTGGGGCTAGGGTTTCTGGGATGATGTTGTTGATGTGAGCCATGACCAGCCTTTCAAAGCACTTCATGGCAACATAACGTAAGTGCTACAGGCCGGTACTCATTTAGGCAGTTTACCTTAGTGTTCTTGGGCACAGGCACTATGGTGGTCTGCTTGAAACAAATTGGTATTACAGACTCGGACAGGGAGAGGTTGAAAATGTCAGTGAAGACACTTGCTAGTTGGTCAGCGCATGCTCGCAGTACACGTTCTGGTAATCCGTCTGGCCCTGCGGCCTTGAAAATGTTGACCTGTCTAAAGGTCTTACTCACATCGGCTGCGGAGAGCTTGATTACACAGTCTTCCGGTACAACTGATGCTCTCATGCATGTTTCAGTGTTATTTGCCACGAAGCGAGCATAGAAGTAGTTTAGCTCGTCCGGTAGGCTCGTGTCACTGGGCAGCTCTCGCTGTGCTTCCCTTTGTAGTCTGTTACCATCGTGACGGTGGGTAGCGGCTACAGAGTCTCTATGCTAATTCATAGGGAGTGATAGCCCCCTACAGACAGTCTGCCTCCTTCTGGGGCCAGGCGGGGGCACTAATGGAGGCGGGCGCAGCCTCGATCAATACAGCCATGGCAGCTCGCCAGCCCAGCCCAGCCTCACAGGCGAAAACACTCCCGTAATGGACCACTGTTAGTAGGGGGGAAGGAAGAGGACGGGGGGTAGGAGGGGGGTGGGCACCTAGCTACATGTTAGGGGTGGGTGGGGAGAGGGGGACAACAAATTAATGGCCCGTACTTGTTCCTTTTGTCGCAAGCTCTGAGTTAAATTATTATTTTTTTACATTTTAACTTGTTTTATTTATTTATTTTTAATCCCAGCCCCCTTCCCCGCTGGAGGCCTTTTGCCTTTTGGTAGGCCATCATTGTAAATAAGAATTTGTTCTTAACTAACTTGCCTAGTTAAATAAAGATTAAATAAAATAAAAAGTTCAACTCACTCTGAATGGAGAGGCTTAAAGGGGAAGGATGTGATTTGGTAGTGGGCTGAGCCCCCATATTGTTACACTGTAGGGGATGTAGCGGTGTTATGAGATGCATCCTCCTGTTGAGCCAGTGTCTCCTTTTGCCCTCTCTCCCCTGGTCTGGCTACCTCTCCCTCGCTCCACCCGTCCTCTCTCCTCCTCTCTCCTCCTCCCTCCCTCCGTCCAGACTTTCCCCCTCCTTTTCCTTCCTCCTCCACCTCCTCCCTCTCCCCAGACTCATCAGTCGACCATCATTGTCTGCTCTCTCTCCTCCCTGAGTCTGGGCTAGTACACTACAGCCATACTAATGATGCTAATGCTGGCTAGCCGCTCTGCTCATCTGCCAGGGTGAAGAGAAATGACAGCTTGATTTTTACTCCAGTTGTACCTGGCAGTTGTGTCTGGACAAAGATGAACGGTCCAGGAGTGAAGGGGTGAGGGTGGAAGGAGGAGTGAGGAAGGGGGTGAGCAGGAGTGAGGAGGGGGGTGGCAGTCTGAACAGGGGTAATCCGAGCATGAGTAGTGGTGGACTCTACTGGACCCTGACTGGGATGCTCTCTCTCTTTCCCCCCCTCTCTCCTCTCTCCTTCCTCTCTCTCACTAAATCTCTCTCCTCCTCTCTCTTCCCCCCCTCTCCCTTCTCCCTTCCTCTACCCATCTTTCCCACTCACCAGATAAATGGCAACAGTACCAAGCTCTCCAACTCCAATTGAATTATTTGGAGAGCTTTTCCTCGACGAGTGGTTTAGTAATGCAATCTTCAACCGCATCTCACGCTAGTGCCCACTGCATGCTTCTTTATCAGAGGGCGGAGAGATGGGGCCTCCAAATCTTATTTAGACTCCTTTTAGGGGTGAAGGATAGCACTGACATTGGGGTTATTATGGCATGGAGACAATGCTTTTTCATACAAACAACATACTGAAAGATGCACTATGCAAAAATTGCTCCGCCATTTCCTGGTTGCTAATCATTTCAGTTTGTGTCAAAACAAGCAAATACAGTGTACAGAATCATTGTACCATCTAAACCGCTGTGAAATATATTTACATAACCAAAAATATTGTGTTTTCTGCTGTTTGAAGCTGGTGTACAAAACCAAAAATAAAAGATGCAAAAAACGAAACAGGAAGCATAGAAATAAAGCACACAGAACAGTTCTACCGCTTTTTTTGTCTTGCATTCAATGAAAGTGACAGATAAAGTACCAGTCATAAGTTTGAACACATCTACTCATTCAAGGGTTTTTCTCTATTTTTACTATTTTCTGCATCGTAGAATAATAGGGAAGACATCAAACACAAGAAGTAACACATATGGAATCATGTACAAAAAAAAGTGTTAAATATATCAAAATATATTTAATATTTGAGATTCTTCAAAGTAGCCACCCTTTGCCTTGATGACAGCTTTGCACACTCGTGGCATTCTCTTAACCAGATTCATGAGGTAGTCACCTGGAATGCATTTCAATTAACAGGTGTGCATTGATAAAAGTTCATTTGTGGAATTTCTTTCCTTCTAAATGTGTTTGAGTCAATCAGTTGTGTTGTGACAAGGTAGGGGTGGTATACAGAAGATAACCCCATTTTGTAAAATATCTAGTCCATATTATGACAAGAACAGCTCAAATAAGCAAGGGGAAATTACAGTCCATCATTACTTTCAGACATGAAGGTCAGTCAATACGGAAAGTTTCTAGAACTTTTGAAGTTCCTTCAAGGGCAGTCGCAAAAACCATCAAGCGTTATGAAGAAACTGGCTCTAATGAGGACCGCCACAGGAAAGGAAGACCCAGAGTTACCTCTGCTGCAGAGGATAAGTTCATTAGAGTTACCAGCCTCAGAAATTGCAGCCCAAATAAAAGCTTCCCAGAGTTCAAGTAACAGACAAATCACAACCATCAACTGTTCAGAGGAGAAATTTGAGATTTTTAGTTCCAACCGCCATGTCTTTGTGAGATGCAGAGTAGGTGAACGGATGATCTCCGCATGTGTGGTTCCCACCGTGAAGCATGGAGGAGGAGGTGTAATGGTGTGGGGGAACTTTGTTGGTGACACTGTCTGTGATTTATTTACAATTCAAGGCACACTTAACCAGCATGGCTACCACAGCATTCTGCAGCGATACGCACTCCATCTGAGCTATTTGACCAAGAAGGAGAGTGATGAATTGCTGCATCAGATGACCTGGCCACCACAATCACCTGACCTCAACCCAATTGAGATGGTTTGGTATGAGTAGGACCGCAGAGTGAAAGAAAAGCAGCCAACAAGTGCTCAGCATATATGGCAACTCCTTCAAGACTGTTGGAAAATCATTCCTCATGAAGCTGGTTGAGCGAATGCCAAGAGTGTGCAAGGCTGACATCAAGGGAAAGGGTGGCTACTTTGAAGAATCTAAAATCTAAAATATATTTTTATTTGTCTAACACTTTTTGGTGATTCCATATGTCTTATTTGATAGTTTTGATGTCTTCGCTATTATTCTACAATGTAGGAAATATTCAAAATAAAGAAAAAACCTTGACTTGGTAGGTGTGTCCAAACTTTTGACTGGTACTGTATATAACTCACATTTCTATGTGAATTTGGTCGGGTCGCCCAAAAAGATACATATTGCAGCTTTAAGCATTATTACAAGCCCTGGTTGGAACCTCAATTACTTTCCAATTGTTTAGTTCTGAACAGAACCACCATTTTTTTCGTTCCATTCCACTGTTCCGAACAGCAAAATAAAGTTCTGAACCGGTTTTGATTCCCCAAAAAGTACCGGTTTATATCGTTCATTTATGTTCATTTTTTACATTTAGCTCAATAAATTACTTAACCAATCAGTGTGGATAGAGCAGGCAAGCTAGTTGCTTACATGCGTGATGGATAGACAAGTGTAGGCTATGGCGCAAGATGGGACAGCATCTTACGTGTGGGGAGATAGTGAGATACGGTTAAGGAGCAGGCTTGAAGCGCTAGGCATCCTGTTATGACATGCATTATCTGAAATTGGTCCACAGAATGATACCTAGGAGGAGCGGCTTCGATGAAGGAACTTTGAATGTCCTTTGAGCTAGCTAGCTTACAAGCTTAAGTCGCACGATATTTAAAAACACGTCTTTCCTTTTTGTAGTTAATAAATGCATCGGGAAACATGATAACTAGAACTATAGTATCCTTAACTAGTATCGAAAAAGTGAATCCATTCTTCTCTAGCTAATAAAAAATCTCTCTCCCTATCTTCTCACGCTTCTAAGGTCAGTACAGTAGCCTGTCGTTCGGAGGGGGAGGGCCAGGTAGCCTGAATACACACACACTCTTGCAAAGATTTTCAGCTTGCAGGCAGACACGGGAATATGTTTCTGAGTGACAGAGTGAGGGCTTTAAATAGGGGCTTTGTTGAATTTTATTGTGGGAATAGAAAAAACTGCCTGGAGCGTAAAATATGGTTATTAACTGGTTTCCATGCTTTTAAAAAAAGAGGTTCTGTTCCCGGGAACAGTATGGATCACTTTTGTTCCAGTTCTGGTTTCTGTTCCTTGAAAATGTTCATTATTTTCCGGTTTTGAGTTCTGTTCCCTGAACCGGTTCCAACCCCTGGTTTTCACACCTCTTGAAATACCATGTAACTGTTTGGCTACTCAGTCTTTCCATTACCTTCTCTGAAACTGAAGAAAATCATTACATTGAACAGTGAGTAAATATGTACACAGTGTAAACAAGAGATCATTTTTTCCCATACATGGATTTGCTATCAGCTAGCTATGTGCTAGGGGATGAACAATCTGAAAAATAATACAATGAACACATTTTCATCAACAACTATAGGTTAGATAAACTGGACACCCCTACTAGTATGTGTTCTCCAGACAAACTTCAGCCGTTCGCCATTGTCATATGATGGTGACGTGCATTACCATAAACACAATGTAAAACATAGTGGAACACATTGTATAGGATGTACAATATAGCGTATTACACTCCATTATGACTCCTATCCTATTCATGTTATAGTTTACTACCAGGACAAAGCTCACCCCCTCAAATAACCCTCCTGTTTGCAGACGGCTCCTTTCATTTGTCATGTTGGTGACTGCATAGAACCCAGTAGTCACGTGTACAATATGACATGTTGCTGCAACCTTGGTTACCGTTGGCACGGCGACAGGGAAAATGCTTTATTATATTACTGTATGCACAGCCCCCCCGCCCGCTGTTCCCACCCATGAACCCCACCCCCTGCTGAAAATGAATTCTGATAATGGCCTACTGGGGTGATTTAGAGCTCTGTTGCGATGACCAGAGACAACTAGGCTGAGAGCCAACTAGACCCAGCCTCGCTGTGACAGTTGCCCAGCTAGAAACAGCGTCTCTGGGCCATGGAGAGCAGCGATGTAGCCTGCTGCACCAGGCAGACAGATAGACAGCCAGACAGACATACTTCCCTTCCCCTGAGGTAAGGACGGTGTCCTCATTATGACTGCTACCGGGCCCAGACAGCATGTCTGATGCCAAGTTCTACCCTGTTAGCTAAGTGAACCCACTGAACTTACACATCAGCCTAGAAGGCCAGCATCCCGGAGTCGCCTCTTCACTGTTGACGTTGAGACTGGTGTTTTGGGGGTACTATTTAATGAAGCTGCCAGTTAAGGACTTGTGAGACGTCTGTTTCTCAAACTAGACACTCTAATGTACTTGTCCTCTTGCTCAGTTGTGCACTGGGGCCTCCCACTCCTCTTTCTATTCTGGTTAGAGCCTGTCTACACTGTATTTCTGTTCAATTTGATGTTATTTTAATGGACTTTTTTTCCTTCAAAAACAAGGACATTTCTAAGTGACCCCAAACTTCTGAACGGTAGTTTATATTAGTTGAAGCTTTCTCTCTAAATGCTTAAACCTATAAATATACTCAATACTATGATCCTCCATATTCTGACTGTATCGTCCCAAAATAAAATTCAAAATAAAATTTGTTTGATTTAATTATGAGGTTTACAGAGATTACGTATCTAAGAGGAGGACCCGTTGCTCTGGTAGGATGATGTGGATACCAGCTCTGGCTACTGACTCCAGTCCATGGAGAGGTAGAGAGGAGGAGAGGGAGAGGGAGAGGTAGGGAGGTAGAGACGAGGAGAGGGGGGCTGGAGAGGGAGAGGAGGGGAGGTAGAGAGGAGTTGGAGAGAGAGAGGTGGGGAGGTAGATACGAGGAGAGGGGGGCTGGAGAGGGAGAGGAAGGGAGGTAGAGAGGAGTTGGAGAGAGAGAGGTGGGGAGGTAGAGAGGAGGAGAGGGGGGTGGAGAGGGAGAGGTGGGCAGGCAGGTAGGGGCTTTTCATCATTCTGCAGGAGCCATGGTTGACCTTGATTCCTCTCTGCAGCGGTGGGAGAGAACAGCGTGGAGGCAAGGTGTGTGTGTGTGTATGTGTATGTGTATGTGTATGTGTATGTGTGTGTGTGTGTGTGTGTGTGTGTATGTGTATGTATGTGTGTGTGTGTGTGTGTGTGTGTGTGTGTGTGTGTGTGTGTGTGTGTGTGTGTGTGTGTGTGTGTGTGTGTGTGTGTGTGTGTGTGTGTGTGTGTGTGTGTGTGTGTGTGTGTGTGTGTGTGTGCGCGCGTTCATTTATCTGACCTATATTTAAACTGGTCCCCCCAAAATCATTTTACAGGGCAAGATTTATTTAACCTTCTCTCTTGGCCCTGTGGTGCATGGGCCTGTCTGGCAGTGGCGCTAGCTCCACACAGTTACAGTAACAGTACAGTACCGCTGTGTTGTTCTCTTTCTGCCTGGCTTCACCATGGAAGCCAGCAGGGCACTAGAGTGGGATAAATTATTCACTAGAACCTCCCCTCCTTCATCCCTCCCTCCCTTCATCCTCTGCCTCTCTCTGCAGGACTGCTGGAGGAAGAGAGGTGGATGAGGAAAGAAATAAATTAGGAGAGGAGTAGAGGATGAGTGGGTGGAGGGAAGATGTGGGGATGGGGGTGGGGGGGTGACAGGGGGCAGGATGTGCGCCTGCCAGGCAGCCCCAGACCACACATCTCAGCAGGGGTCCAGGTCCAGGCTCCAAAAGCTGCAGGCCAAGAGCACCAACGTCCCCCAGTCCTCCAGGCATCCATCCCAGCATTCTCCATGGTTCCTGACTCTATCTGTTCTCTTTGTCTTCTTTGTCTCTAGTTCCAATGTGAAAGTTGTTTTTAGCACGTGTACCTGTGTGTGTGACTTATCAAAGTTGCCGAGAGTAGTTTGGTGAGGTGTTCAGTTGCAGTCTCTCCGTCTGTGTCTTTACTGCTTCTTTTTACTCTCCTCATCAGTTTGCCTGTATCCCCCCCCCCCCCCCCCCCAACTCTCTCTCTCCCTCCCTTGTGGTTGATCTTTCACCGGAGAGGCCCCTCTGTTATTTTGGTGAGGAACGCAGCGTCCCAGCTTCCCCAGACTACTTCCCAGACTACAGCTTCCCCAGATTTCCCAGACTACCCCTGAGTTTAATTTTACATATTTTTTACATTTTAGTCATTTAGCAGACACTCTTATCCAGGCGACTTCCAGTCAGTGCATTCATTTTAAGATAGTTAGGTGGGACAACCTACTAATACTGTATCACAGGCATCATCAGCACACTTTTCCTCAATAAGCAGCTATCAGCAAAGTCAGAGCTAATTAGGAGGAAGGGTAGGGGTGGTCAAGTGCAAGTGTTGGTTCACAATTCTTTTTTTGGGGGGGGGGGGGGGATTGAGGTGAGGAGGGTTATTGTTTAAGATACTCTCAAAAGATGGGGGGCCAAGAGACCAGAGGTGTCAGAACAGAGTGCTCGGGTTGGGGTGTGGGGTTTGAGCATAGCCTGAAGGTAGGGAGGACCAGATACTCTTGCTGCTCCATAGGTAAGTACCATGGTCTTGTAGTGGATGCGAGCTTCGACTGTATACCAGTGGAGTTTGCAGAGGAGCATGATGACATGGGAGAACTTGGGAAGATTGAAAACCAGGGTGGCTGCAGCATTCTGGATTAGTTGCAGGGGTTTGATGGAACAAGCGGGGAGCCCAGACAACAGCAAGTTGCAGTAGTCCAGACGGGAGATGACAAGTGCCTTGATTGGGACCTTTGCCGCTTCCTGTGTGAGGCAGGGTTATACTCTATGGATGTTGCAGAGCATGAACCTGCAGAAGTGAGTGACTGCTTTAATGTTTGCAAAGAATGACAGGGTGTTGTCCAGGGTCACGCCAAGGTTCTTTGCACTCTGGGAGGGTGACACTGTGGAGTTGTCAACTATGATGGAAAGGTCTTTGAGGAGGCAGGCCTTCCCCGGGAGGAAGAGCAGCTCCCTCTTGTCGAGGTTGAGCTTGAGGTGGTAGGCCGACATCCATGCTGAGATATCTGTCAGGCATGCAGAGATGTGTCGCCACCTGGGTGGCAGAATAGGGGAAGGAGAACCGAGACCTGGGGGACACCCGTAGAGTACGTGGTGCAGACACAGATCCTATCCAAGTTACCTGGTAGGAGCGGCCTGCAAGGTAGGATGCAATCTAAGAGTGTGCAGAGTCGGCCAGCCCTCTAATTCTCTCTTTCTCTCTTTCTTTCTCTCTCTCGGAGGAACTGAGCCCTAGGACCATGCCTCAGGACGACCTGGCATGATGACTCCTTGCTGTCCCCAGTCCACCTGGCCATGCTGCTGCTCCAGTTTCAACTGTTCTGCCTGCGGCTATGGAACCCTGACCTGTTCACCGGACGTGCTACCTGTCCCAGACCTGCTGTTTTCAACTCTCTAGAGACCGCAGGAGTGGTAGAGATACTCTTAATGACCGGCTATGAAAAGCCAACTGACATTTACTCCTGAGGTGCTGACTTGCTGCACCCTTGACAACTACTGTGATTATTATTATTTGACCATGCTGGTCATTTATGAACATTTGAACATCTTGGCTATGTTCTGTTATAATCTCCACCCGGCACAGCCAGAAGAGGACTGGCCACCCCTCATAGCCTGGTTCCTCTCTAGGTTTCTTCTTTGGTTTTGGCCTTTCTAGGGAGTTTTTCCTAGCCACCGTGCTTCTACACCTGCATTGCTTGCTGTTTGGGGTTTTAGGCTGGGTTTCTGTACAGCACTTTGAGATATCAGCTGATGTACGAAGGGCTATATAAATACGTTTGATTTGATTTGAAGGCTGAGGATCTGATGGTTCTCGATGTCTAAGGCAATGGATATCTAGGAGGATGAGACCAGAGGAGAGAGAGAGTCAGCTTTGGCAGCACGAAGAGCCTCCGGTGACACAGAGAAGAGCAGTCTCGGTTGAGTGACCAGTCTTGAAGCCTGACTAGTTAGAGTCAAGAAGAGACTGCATGCTTAGGTGTTTTGAAAATAAGGGATACAGGTCTATAGTTTTTGATGGTAGATGCGTCAAATGTTGGTTTCCTGTGGAGGGGAGCAACTCAGGCCATTTTGAAGTCTGTTGTGATCAGAGACCTGGAGGGGGGTTGTAGTGATATTAGTAGAAGAAAGGCTTCTAGTAAAGATGAGGTCAAGCATATTTTCTGCATTGTGAGTTGGAGGGGGTTGAGAAAGGGTGAGGTCAAAAGAGACAAGGAGGGGAAGCAGAAAGAAATTATTAGAAGTCAGACGTCGGGAGGTTGAAGTCGCCAAGTACGAAGACCGGTGAACCATTGTCAGGAAATGAGCTTACCAAGGTGTCAAGCTCATTGGGGAACTCATCAAGGGCACCTGGTGGGCGATAGATGACAACAAAGTGACATGAAATTCATATGAGGAGATGGACAGGTGAGAGAGGGAGAAAATAGAAAATCTCCACTTAGGAGAAATGAGTAGACCTGTGCCACCACGCGACGACCAGATGCTCTCGGACTATGAGAGAACACATAGTCAGATGAAGAGTGAACAGCTGGAGTAGTAGTGTTCTCTGGGGTGATCCATGTCTCCTTCAGGGCCAAACAGTCAAGGGACTGAAGAGCAGCATAGGCTGAAATGAACTCAGCGTTCTTGACCGCGGATCGGCAGTTCCAAACGCTATCAGAGACCTGGAATTCCACATGGGTTGTGCGCACGGGGTACACTCAATTAGAAGGGTTGCAGCCAAGGGGTTGGGAGCATCTACAAACCGAGGAGCGAACAGGGATAGAAAACACACACATAGCTGCCAAAGCTACAAAAGAGCAAAATGAGATCCGAAAATACCTAGTTAAGATACTCAAGTGAGAGAGTGTTGTGGAGACTTCGAAGAACTCCACAGAACAACTCAGCAGAAACGTCTTTGTTTTGGCGACCGTCTTAGTTTTGCCGACAAGACGGCCACTGACACGACCGCCACTTACAGATGCCGTTTAGAAACCAGGGGAAACTGAAGTATTAAGACTAATTGCTAATTTCCTAGCAGAGGTGAAGAGCACACCTCACTGTACAAATTGCTGATTGCCTGGCAGAGGAGAAACCACCAATACAGCCACTGATTACCAAAACAAGTCACAAATTCACCTGCCCTTTCATCCTGGTTGATGTGTCAACAATCAACTGCAAGTAATGAGCAGTCAGCAGTTCACACACCAAGTAGGCTACTGGGAAGACAGGCAGCACTTAAAGTAAAATAACCCTAGCTGGCAGAAATACTTTACTAAACAACAACAACAGATATTGACAACAATTATATTATATCAGGAGTCCTCTAGCTGTAGAATGAAGCAGACTTTCTGTCTATAGCCTGGCTGGGATGGCAGTAGGCACTCAGCAGGGGATCCCATCCCAACACTGTTTATCAGCCCCAGTCCCAAGAACCAGTGAAAACTGGAAAACTAAGAAAGAAACGTCTCCGTACTCCCTTGGTCCAAGCGAATTTAAAGAGCTTACTGATGTTTTTTTTCTCTTTATTCATTTTGGTTTCTTCCGCCTGGAAGGAAGCCCCATCCACCCATCCTTCCAGATTTCCCAGCCCCCCAGTTGATCACAGCCAGGCAGAGGCAGCACAGCTTGGACCTCCGCTGGGCCTCCTCTGGGCTCTCTGTAGGTTCCTGGTTCTCCACGCTGGTCTAATCAATTGAGACATTCAGGGGACACAGCCTGACTAGAAATCATGACAAAGCACCACTGTTCAGTACACTAACAAACGTTTCCACTGCCTGGTCATATCAAACTGCCGCTGCATTATATTGGCTGTAACTATGTCGTCAAAATCTGTTGGTTGTGATGTTTCTTGAGGAACAGCCATTTAAGTTAATATTTCTCGTAATGTGTATGTTCTTATTAATGGAGTGAATGTTGATGATGACAGCACCATTTTAATGATCTGTAAGCTGTTCTGATATACTCTACATGTATGTAGCGACTAGTCTTCAGTAAAATAGAAGAGCTTTTGAAACAAATGAGCTTATAATTGCTAGAAATCTGTATGTGACACTGTAGCAACTGCCTACAGCAAACCTCCCCCAATACACTTTCAATTCAAAAGAACATTTACAGATAAATGTGATCGTTTTTCCCCAATCATATCTGGAATTCTAACGATCTCCGGTAGTAAATATATACTATTATGTAAAGTGTGTTCAGCAATCATACAATACAGCACAAATACAGCACCCTCCATCTGTGATAATAACATGTAATGGCTGCTACATCCACTGTAATAGAATAACTTTTTTTTCTAGAATGTTATCAGAGTCAGCTGGTATATCAGACAGCCAGGTAAACAGTGGGAATGTCCCAAATGCCACCTAATTCCCTGTATAGCGCACTACTTTTGACAGAGCCTTATGGGGAATATGGTGGCATTTTGGATGTACGCAGTGATTCAGCTGGTATATCAGACAGCCAGGTAAACAGTCCGCGGAAACAGACCTTTCACCTGTCCAGTGATAACACTCCTCATTCTATTACCTCCCAGCAACACGACAGCCTTCATTCACTGTGATACTGGCTGTGTCCCAAATGGCACCCTATTCCCTGTAGCGCTCTACAATTGACCAGAACCCTATGGGCCTTGGTCAAAAGTAGTGCACTTTATAGGGAATAGTGTGCCGTTTGGGACGCAGCCACCATCTCCATCAAGTCACCACTCAATCCCTCCAGAGCAAGGCAGAGCAGATATAGGTCGATGCTAACTCTCTCTATTCCGGGCTTTCACAGTACAGACAAACACGTCCACACTAGGAGAAGAAACTGGTCCGACTGAGTCATCACATTAGATGGATGAGAGGATGCTACCTCTTTATCTCCACATCTGCATTAAATCATCAAATGAATGCTCTCCCAATGTTAAGTCTGCTGTGTTTTCTGTACACTGATGTTGATGCACTCTGATTGATTTTGTGTCTCATGACAAGAAATTATGTGTTGACTGTTGCAGTTGAACAACATCTAAATGGCTTGTGACCACCACAAACTGACTGCAACCATTAACCTGGGTGTCTCGGTTAAATGTAATGTTTTTCTATACTGGTGAAATCTGCCAATATACGAACCATAATTGAAACAGCATTAGAGTATGCAGAGTACAGCCAGAGAGATAATTCTGAGCTCTCAAGAAATTGGGCAAGTAGTACCTCCTCCATCCAGCAGATTTGAAAAATTATCAAAACTACCTGTGGCTGTAGCTTTCATTAAAATCACAGAAAGCAGCTGTGGACAAACATTGATAAGGGAAAGTCCCTGCAGGTTCTGATTGGCTGTAGCCATGTCGAACTGTTGAGCAGATATGACTCTGTACGATGCTTCCAGTTTCAGGTAATGTAAATCAGGACAATTTCACTGTAGACCCCATTTGTACGCATTCACAAAGCCTTTATAACAGCTACATAAGGCTCTAGAATCAACAGAAGTCTGAACTATAACACATCTTTACTCTGTAGTGAATGAAGCCCAGATGACTGATTGACTGACTGTCTGACTGTGTTCTGGTAGCAGTCAGTAACTCTGCTCCTACAGCTCGGGGCAGCCTGCCTTGTTGGACGGTACATGGCACGGCGGAGTGCTGATTGAATTTGATGGAGCTGTCTGACCTAATGGTATTAGAATTACTGGAGGAAAATGTTCATCATCATAATGCAATTTGCGACATATTTTTTGCCTCTGCCGGACAAGGCTGGCCCCCGGTGCGATTTATAGCTAGATTGACGTGTTTTCAACCTCTGCCACACTGCTGGAGATATCAGAGGGGATCATGCAGCCGGAGGCAGGTGAGGAGAGGTTGAGGGGGGTCAGGAGGGCAGGTGGGGTGCGAGTGAGGGGGGGTAGGTTGGTTCCTGAGCTGAGGTATTGCTGCTGAATAGAAATGAAGAGTGGTTGAGAGCATTTCCAGTGCGAGCCCTGCTCCCGCCACCATGTCTGGGGCTGGTAATATGTGTGTGTCTGAGTAATGTGTGTGTGTGTCTGAGTGGAAGACAAACTCATCTGAGGCTGGAATCGAAAGCGTGACAAAGGTAGGCACTCGCTAATTAGTGCCGATAAACCCCTACATCTGAGTGAATGAGGCTCTGACACTCACCTCAGGACATACTAAACCCACCCCCAGCACAAGTCACCACATCCAACTACCACCAAACCCCTACACCCAGCTGAGCAGCTGGGGTGCTGCTCCTTCTCTCCTTCCTTTCCTCACTCCCACCACTCCTGCCTTCCACCCTATCTCCTCCCTCCCTTCCCACCCACTCTCCCAGCAGGCTTCAAACAACTCTCAGCTCACCGTCTGTTTATCTCTCACTGTGAGAGGCCAATCGGGAGGGTTTCACAACTTCCAGTTCCCGGGAGTTAGTGGAGCTACTCTGAGACTATTTCTCCATCAACAGTACAGTACAAAGAGAGGGAAGTGACTGGTGTGGTAGGTGGGAGGAGGGAGGGCAGGAGGGAGGGTGCAATAGCGGTGAGAGGGAGAGGAAGGGAGAAAGGAGGGAGAAGAGGGAGAGAGAGGGGGAGGAGTGGGGGGAGTAGGCAGTGTACTGAGACAGGAGGTGAGTAGGCGGAATGTAGTTTGGGAATTTTTCTTCCAGATTACAGCCCAGAGAGGTTCAAAGGCCTTTGGTAGCTGTTGTGATTCAAGCTGAGCTACTCATTATTGTGTGTGCTTGTGTGCTTGTGTGCGTGCGTGCGTGCGTGCATGCGTGCGTGGGTGTTTGAATGTGTGTGTGTGTGTGTGTGTGTGTGTGTGTGTGTGTGTGTGTGTGTGTGTGTGTGTGTGTGTGTGTGTGTGTGTGTGTGTGTGTGTGTGTGTGTGTGTGTGCGTGCGTGCGTGGGTGTGTCTGTGTGTGTGTGTGTGTGCGTGTGTGCGTGCGTAGGTGTTTGAATGTGTGGGTGGACGTGTATGGAAAGGGTAGGTTTACTGGTTTTCAGAATTCAGGAAACAGATCAAATCCAAAGGCACCAGTTTATGACAGAAGTGATAGATAGGAACAGAATGGTTTGGTATTTGGACTGATATTGGGCTTTTAGGTTCACACACTTCTTTTCTCCCTTTTCAGTTCAGTCCCTTGTTATAAACATTCCATCAAATAGTACCCCAGCCATCTTCGAACAAGGTGTGGGTAGAACTTGGAAATATTATGCCATTCTGTGTAATTGAGTCCTTGCTGCATAATATGAGCTAATGTGACTGTTTGAAAAGTTTCCCAATCTTCTGACATCATCAGCATAAAGCAGATCCATGCAATCCTTCATGTTGCTGGGACTCGTTGGTGAGACGGATGATCTCGTTGGTGAGAGAGATGATCTCATTCTCCATTTTTTTACGGGAAGATTTGCATCGCTATGCCGAAGTCATGATCACGTAACATCTAAAAGCAGAGTGTGATTGCATAGAAACAGGCACCCACGCACATGACAGCATGACTAACTCATCCCACCCAGCCTGCTATAGCACTGTGGCACTGAACTCCTTCAGGACTGATGCATCTGTAATGGCTGACGATACTGTGGCAATGATAATGAAGCAATGATGCCTGGTAATGTATCTGGGTTGAGCAGCATGCACCGATGATCTCAGATCAATACAGCCGTAATACCGAGATACAGTCGGGCAATTTGAGACGCACCAATGAAAATCCCATCCACATAATTGTTGTGTCAAAGAAAGAACTGTTTGCATTAAAATATTGGGACATAAGGGCTCATAAAAGGACCATGTACCGAGGCATCTAAGCTGCCACGATAATCAGAAAAGGTTGAGTTCACAGAGACATTATATAGTAGTAAACTGAATACTGACACACAATATGAAATGATACGTTTGCCTTTCACTATGGCTATTATAGTGTTGCACGGTATACCAAAACTTCAGTACTTTTTCAATGCAAGAACATTAAAAATGTTTTGGTTCTAGTATTTTTGTTACTTTCGGTACTTCTGTCAAATGTGTCTCACATCGTTTACTGATTGAGAGAGGATCAAGTCTGTCTATCAGCACAGCCGATGTGTCGTTATAGCGTGAGCGCACAGTGCCTGCTCCGTAACTGTTCCACTAAAGGCATCTGCACACTAGGTTCGGTTTGCTACTTGCTGACTCCATTAATAAGACATTCGGTTGAAAAACAACAAAAAAGCGGCAATATTATTGTTTGTCCCTCTTGAGACGCTGTAGCAACAAAATATAGTAACACTTCAAAAAAATCGAATCACTTCCTCAAAATAGTCAGAATCAAGATACGTCAAGAAATCTGTAATTAATTTTAAAGTTTTTGCAGAGCAGGTCTTAGTTGTGCAATTTCACATCTAACTAAGATGTTTGGTGCAGAATTTCTCAAGTGAAAAAATGTGCATGAAAACTAGTTGTCTATCGCTGAATGACAAAAAATACTTTGAAGAATCGCCACTGTAACCAATCACAGACGAATGGGCATAAACTTCGGATACTGAGCTTCAGCCTCAAGAAAAATGTTGTGCTCGAACACGAACGCTGCCGAACATCAAAACGAACAAAAATGTTTGTCATAATATATGCACAAATTGTTTCAACTGGGAAGCATACAGAAAGCTTTACTTATTGCTACTGTAGCTCTAGTCTGTCCTGAGAAACCCCTTCACTCACTGGTAGTCTGGGCTGCATCACCACTTCTGCTGCACAGAAGTTAACACACCTGAATAATGCAACACAGCATGTAAAATGTTGAAACTGTTCATTTCTGTTTGTAAAACAATGTACATTACTAGCTAGAACAATTTACAATGCAAGAAGATACCGGTAGCTTCCAGCTTCGTAGGCCAACTTTCCATGCTAGCTTACAGCTGAAGCTAACATCAATTTACTACCCTAGTACATTGTTCGTAATCATATGCTGATTTCAAAGCCGATTGTTACTAAAAACTTTAGTTATTCACTTCTTCTCTCCCGGTCATGATTTTTGCTCTAGCCTTGAACTAACTGTCTGTCTGTCTGTCTGTCTGTCTGTCTGTCTGTCTATCTGTGTAATGTCATGGATATTAAAGAGACAGCTCACACTTTTATTAAAGAAGAGATTGATTATTCTATGAAAATGTTGATCAGTACAGTAAAATAAGTCCCAAATGGAAGGGAAACAGATTGTTTTTAATCTGTAGCCCCATGAAATCTGCCAAAACAATCAATAAGCCAATGCATGCACACACTCCTATTGAATAATTACCTGTATTGTGAAAAGACCTAGGCTACATCGTGATTTACCCAGTTTATCTATAGAGATGGACTATTCAAAGAAAGTATTACCATTATGCTGTTACTGTATGTAGTTAGATAGGTAAAAAACTAAGTCCAATTAATTGTATGATTGTATAATTGATTCATTAATGCATACATTCAAAAATAAGATACTGAATTTAAAAGATCTGTCTTGATCAAGTGTTATTCTGTGAGTTTGGCTAATATGGCTTCTTTTTTGCTGTGGTATTGTTTTGGAATCGTTGTCGAAATCAACATTTTGGTAATGTGACAACAATAGGCTATAGCCACCCCTATGATAAGCACACTGCATACTAAGCCTGGTTTCCAACACTTGGGTTTCTGTACAGCACTTTGTGACATCAGCTGATGTAAGAAGAGCTTTATAAATACATTTGATTGATTGATTGATTGATTGATTGATTGAACAAAACATCCGTCCTTACCACCCTTATTTCATTAACTTACTGTAAATAACTTTTGTTGGATTGCATTATATTATATATTTACACTGAGTATACAAAAACATTAAGAACACCTGCTTTTTCCATGACATAGACTGAGCAGGTGAATCCAGGTGAAAGCTATGATCCCTTGCTGATGTCACTTGTTAAATCGACTTCAATCAGTATAGATGAAGGGGCGGAGACAAGTTAAAGAAGGATTTTTAACCCTTGAGACAATTGAGACATGGACTGTGTATGTCTGCCATTCAGAGGGTGAATGGGCAAGACAAGAAATGTAAGTGCCTTTGAACAGGGTATGGTAGTAGCTGCCAGACGCACAGGTTTGCGTCAAGAACTGCAACACTGCTGGGTTTTCCGACACCTTATCGACACCATGCCCCAACGAATTGAGGCTGTCCTGAGGGTAGAAGGGGGTTGGGGTGCAACTCAATATGAGGAAAGTGATCCTAATGTTTTGTATACTCAGTGTATATATATACAGTGCATTTGGGAAGTATTCAGAACCCTTGACTTTTTCCCACATTTTATTATGGTTTACAGCCTTATTCTAAAATGGATGAAATAGTTTTCTTTCCTCATCAATCTACACCCAATACCCCATAATGACAAAGCAAAAACTGTTTTTTAGAAATGTTTGCCCTCAAAATAAAATAATATCTGAAATATCACATTTACATAAGTATTCAGACCCTTTACTCAGCACTTTGTTGAAGCACCTTTGGCAGCAATTACAGCCTTGAGTCTTCTTTAGCATGACGCTACAAGCATGGCACACCTGTGTTTGGAGGGTTGCTCCCATTCTTCTCTGCAGATCCTCTCAAACTCTGTCAGGTTGGATGGGTAGTGTCGCTGCACAGCTATTTTCAGTTCTCTCCAGAGATGTTAGATCGGGTTCAAGTCCAGGCTCTGGCTGGGCCACTCAAGGACATTCAGAGACTTGTCCCGAAGTGGCACGACTTCTGCCGAAGTTGGTGCCTCTCCTTGTTCGGGCGACGTTCGGCGGTCGACGTCACCGGTTTTCTAGTCACCACCGATCTACGTTTCATTGTCCATTTGTTTTGTCTTTATTGTACACACCCGTTTTCCGTTACAATATTAGTTATTCCCTATTTAACCCTCTGGTTCCCACATGGTTTTGTGCGTGTTTATTCGTTGTTAAGTGTTCTCATTGTCTGTGAGCTGGAGTATTGTTTCCCTGCGTGGAATTAGTTTTGTTGTTATTTTCGAGTTAAGTACGTTTTTACTCAGTCCTGTGTCCTGCGCCTGACTCTGTCCTACCTGCTGCACAGTGACCTGACACAGTGACCTGACACGAAGCCACTCCTGCATTGTCTTGGTTGTGTTCTTAGGGTCATTGTCCAGTTGGAAGGTGAACCTTCCCCACAGTCTGAGGTCCTGAGAGCTCTGGAGCAGGTTTTCATAAAGGATCTCTCTATATTTTGCTCCGTTCATCTTTCCCTTGATCCTGACTAGTCTCTCAGTCCCTGCAGCTGAAAACTACCCCCACAGCCTGGGTTTGCCACCACCATGCTTTACCATAGGGATGGTGCCAGGTTTCCTCCTGGCGTGACGCTTGGCATTCAGGCCAAATAGTTCCATTTTGGTATCATCAGACCTGAGAATATTGTTTCTCATGGTCTGAGAGTTCTTTAGGTGCCTTTTTGCAAACTCCAAGCAGGCTGTCATGTGCCTTTTACTGAGGAGTGGCTTCCGTTTGGCCACTCTACCATAAAAGCCTGATTGGTAGTGTTGCAGAGATGGTTGTCCTTCTGGAAGGTTTTCCAATCTCTACAGAGGAACTCTGGTGCTCTGTCACACTGACCATCGGGTTCTTGATCACCTCCCTGACTAAGGCCCTTCTCCCCCAATTGCTCAGTTTGGCCGGGTGGCCAGCTCTAGGGAGAGTCTTGGTGGTTCCAAACTTCTTCCATGTAAGAATGATGGAGGCCACTGTGTTCTTGGGGACCTTCAATGCTGCAGAAAATGTTTTGTACCCTTCCCCAGATCTGTGCCTCGACATAATCCTGTCTCAAAGCTCTACGGACAATTCCTTCGACATCATGGCTTGCTTTTTGCTCTGACATGCACTGTCAACTGTGGACCTTATATAGACAGGTGTGTACCTTTCCAAATCATGTCCAATCCATTGAATTTAGCACAGGTGGACTCCAATCAAGTTGTGGAAACATCTCAAGGATTGTCAATGGAAACAGGATGTACCTGAGCTCAATTTTTGAGTTTCATAGCAAAGGGTCTGAATATTTATGGAAATAAGGTATTATATTTCTTTTTTTTGCTAACATTTCAAAAAATCTGTTTTCACTTTGTCATTATGGGGTATTGTGTGTAGATTGATGAAGAAAAAAAAGTATTTAATCCATTTTAGAATACGGCTGTAACATAACTGTAACGGGTGACGCTCTCCTCATCCTCGGATGAGGTGAGGAGAGAAGGATCCTCAGACCAAAACGCAGGCTTTGGGAAATAAGCCATCTTTATTTAACAACGATGATGGCAACACGAAACGAAACAAAACACTTTCAAACTACAAAACAAGAAAACGACGTTGAACGAAACCTGAACATAAACTTACATAACTAAACATAAACTTACGTACAGGAAACGGACGACATCGAAACGAAACAAACAAACAAACGCTACAGTCCCATGTGATACGAACGTACATACAGACATAGGAGACAATCACCCACAAACAAACAGTGAGAATGCCCTACCTAAATATGACTCTTAATTAGAGGCAAACGCAAACCACCTGCCTCTAATCAAGAGCCATACCAGGCAAACCGAAACCAACATAGAAACAGATAACATAGAATGCCCACCCAACCTCACGTCCTGACCAACTAACACACAAAAACTAACATAAATAGGTCAGGAACGTGACAGTACCCCCCCCCCACAAGGTGCGAACTCCGGACGCACCAGCACAAAGTCTAGGGGAGGGTCTGGGTGGGCATCTAACCACGGTGGTGGCTCAGGCTCCGGGCGCGGTTCCCACCCCACCATAATCCATCCTAGCCCCCTCCCTTCAAGAATGTCCACCCTCTTACTTCCCCCACAAAATCCTCCTAATAACATATCTAATAATGACAATACCGGGACAGAGAGATAAACCAAGACAGAGGGATAGATAAGACTATAGAGGTAGATAAAGATAGAGAGGGAGATCAGGATAGAGGGGCAACTCCGGACTGAAAGGCAGCTCCGGACAGAGAGACAGCTCTGGACTGATGGGCAGTTCTGGGTATCTAGCCTTTTCAGGCTGAAGGGCAGCTCATGGCTGACTGACGACTCTCGATGCTCATGGCTGGCTGACGGCTCTCGACGCTCATGGCAGGCTGACGGCTCTCGACGCTCATGGCAGGCTGACGGCTCTCGACGCTCATGGCAGGCTGACGGCTCTCGACGCTCATGGCAGGCTGACGGCTCTCGACGCTCATGGCAGGCTGACGGCTCTCGACGCTCATGGCAGGCTGACGGCTCTCGACGCTCATGGCGCTCTGACGGCTCTGGCTGCTCATGGCGCTCTGACGGCTCTGGCTGCTCATGGCGCTCTGACGGCTCTGGCTGCTCATGGCTCGCTGGCGGCTCTGGCAGATCCTGTCTGGTTGGCGGCTCTGGCAGATCCTGTCTGGTTGGCGGCTCTGGCAGATCCTGTCTGGTTGGCGGCTCTGGCAGATCCTGTCTGGTTGGCGGCTCTGGCAGATCCTGTCTGGTTGGCGGCTCTGGCAGATCCTGTCTGGTTGGCGGCTCTGGCAGATCCTGTCTGGTTGGCGGCTCTGGCAGATCCTGTCTGGCTGACGGCTCTAGCGGCTCCTGTCTGGCTGACGGCTCTAGCGGCTCCTGTCTGGCTGACGGCTCTGTAGGCTCATGGCAGACGGGCGGCTTTGCAGGCTCATGGCAGACGGGCGGCTTTGCAGGCTCCTGGCAGACGGATGGCTCAGACGGCGCTGGGGAGACGGATGGCTCAGATGGCGCTGGGGAGACGGATGGCTCAGATGGCGCTGGGGAGACGGATGGCTCAGATGGCGCTGGGGAGACGGATGGCTCAGATGGCGCTGGGGAGACGGATGGCTCAGATGGCGCTGGGGAGACGGATGGCTCTGGCCGGATATGGCGCACTGTAGACCTGGTGCGTGGTGCCGGAACTGGAGGCACCGTGCTAATGACAAGCACCTTCCTACTAGTGCGGGGAGCAGGGACAGGGCACACTGTATTCTCAAAGCCTACTCTATCCCTGATGCGTGGTACCGGCACTGGTGACACCGGGCTGAGGACAAGCACATCAGGATTAGTAGGGGGAGAAGATACAGTGGGTTCAGGGCTCTGGAGACGCACTGGTAGCTTAGTGCGTGGGGCCGGAACTGGAGGCACCGGGCTAGATACACGCACTACAGGGAGAGTGCGTGGAGGAGGAACAGGGCTCAGGATACGCACTGGTAGCCTAGTGCGTAGTGTATACACTGTAGGTACTAGGCTGGGGCGGGGAGGTGGTGCCGGAAATACCGGACCGTGGAGGCGTACTGGCACTCTTGAGCATTGAGCTTGCCCAACCTTACCTGGTTGAATACCCCCGGTTGCCCGACCAGTGCGGGGAGGTGGAATAACCCGCACCGGGCTATGTAGGCGAACCGGGGAAACCATGCGTAAGGCAGGTGCCATGTATGCCGGCCCGAGGAGACGCACTGGAGACCAGACGCGTTGAGCCGGCCTCATGACACCTGGCTCAATACTCAATCTAGCCCTACCAGTGCGGGGAGGTGGAATAACCCGCACTGGGCTATGCACTCGTACAGGAGACACCGTGCGCTCTACTGCGTAACACGGCGCCTGCCCGTACTCCCGCTCTCCACGGTAAGCCTGGGAAGTGGGCGCAGGTCTCCTACCTGCCCTTGGCCCACCACCTCCTAGCCCCCCCCCAAGAAATTTTTGGGAATTACTTACGGGCTTTTTCGGCTTCCGTGCCAGACGCGTTCCCTCATAGCTCCGGTTCCTCTCTCCGGTAGCCTCCGCTCTCCTCAGTGCCTCCAGCTGTTCCCATGGGAGGCGATCTCTACCAGCTAGGATCTCCTCCCAAGTGTAGCAACCCTTTCCATCCAAAACCTCGTCCCATGTCCATTGCTCCTTTCTCTCCTGTCCCTTACTCCGTTTCGTTTTCCCTTGCCGCTTGGTCTTAGCGTGTTGGTGGGTGATTCTGTAACGGGTGACGCTCTCCTCATCCTCGGATGAGGTGAGGAGAGAAGGATCCTCAGACCAAAACGCAGGCTTTGGGAAATAAGCCATCTTTATTTAACAACGATGATGGCAACACGAAACGAAACAAAACACTTTCAAACTACAAAACAAGAAAACGACGTTGAACGAAACCTGAACATAAACTTACATAACTAAACATAAACTTACGTACAGGA